>NW_028300616.1:0-303787 GCF_049724085.1 Artemia sp. Qi Xiang Cuo
ACTAATTATTAAGTATAGTTAAGTTGCCTATACATGTTAATATAGGCAAGAGTTCGTTCTTTATTATAAAATACCCCCAAAAATTACTGTGTTTTATATAATAATGGATAATTATGTATAAAAAGACCTAATTGACAAATCAGTTACTATGAGCGAGAGATCGTTCTTTACTGTAATGTGGAAAAGAAAAAAAAGAAAAGAGAAAAAAATATCCCGTTTGGGGAGAATAACGTGGTTAAAGTCAATTTTCTTGATTTTCAAGCCAATATATTTCCCTTGCTGTTCAAGCCAAGGGACAGAAAGTTTCCTATACAGGGGTTTCGGACAAGGCGGTTCTAATGGTGTACTTTTTGTTTTGATCTGACTCCTTTGTTAGGAACTATGGGTTTTTATATTTCTTAACATTGGACGTGATCGTCTCTTACTAGGTTGCTAGCTATCGCTGCAACCCGGAAAAAAAACACATTGTGCCCACATCGTTCTTTACTCAGGCAGTGCTAGCGCGCTGCCTATGATAATAAACTGATTACACACAGGAAAATGCCTACGGCTTTTTCTTCTTTTAAATAGTAAGAGACGAGTCTCAAATAATCAAGTAGCTAGCTAATTCCAAAGGTATGCAATTTTTGTTATTCCAATGATCGTTTTTTATTGTAACTAGGTTTCAGCCATCTCTACAGCCATGATACTATTGGAAATTACATAATCCCTATTTATGTTTTAGTTAACATGGGCAAGGTGTCGTTCTTTATTGTATTTTTTTAGGAGTTGGGGGGTTTTATATTTCTTGACATTGGAGGTGATCGTCTCTTACTAGGTTGCTAGCTACCGCTGCAACCTGGATTAGTATAGCCAAGAGGTCGTTCTTTATTATAAGGCCTATATAATTTAGTATAGGCAACAGGTCGTTCTTTATTATAAACCAGTGCCCCTCTATTTAGGGAAAAAAAGATCCCGTATATGCAGAAAATCTACTTGACTGACACAATTTATGATGAAACTATATCGATCCTTTATGGAATTAGACATCACTGTGAATATTTGGAGGCATACTTGCCCTTTACTTAGTTTCAGCTTTATTCGATGATGAACTATTTTTATAATGAGCTAAATTTTTTTAATATAATTTTTATAATGAACTATTTTGATCCTCTATTTATTAGTATAGGCAATAGTTCGTTCTTTATTATAAAAAAGACATCAAAATGCAGTTTTTGGTGGAAAAATTTATTCTCTTTTAGAAATAATTTATTTTAGTTACTATAGATTTTTAACCCAATTAATTTTCTTTAAAATGAGCTATTGAACAACCCTCTACGATGTTCCAGTGCCAAGCTATCTCTCGATACAAAAAAAGAAAAAAAAAAAGAAAAAAAGAAAAAAATATCCCGTTTAGGCAGAATGTTGTAGTAGCTGCCACTTTTCTTGATTTTCAATCCAATATATTTCCCTTGCTGTTCAAGCCAAGGGACAGAAATTTTACTATGCAGGGGTTTCGGACAAGGCGGTTCTAATGGTGTACTTTTTGTTTTGATCTGACTCTTTTTTTAAGAACTATGGGTTTTTATATTTCTTAACATTGGACGTGATCGTCTCTTACTAGGTTGCTAGCTACCGCTGCAGCCCGGATTATGCAACAGGACATATACTAAGCGATCATGTCATTCTAGATTGTAGTATTTAGAGTTTCGGTTACTATTGAGACGAGTCGCTCTTACTATACAGTTTGTTACCATGAACTGTTTGATTCAGTTACTAAAGGTTACAGCTCGTTCCTTAATATAATTACAAAAGGAAATAGATGTAGCAATTTCCTTTAAAATGAGACATTATTCAGCTCTCTATGATTTTCCAGTGCCCAGCTATCTGAGGAGAAAAAAGAAAGAAAGAAAAAAAGATGCTGTATGTGGAGAATGTCGTGGTTAAAGTCAATTTTCTTGATTATTAAGCCAATATATTTTCCTTTTATTCAAGCCTAGGGACGGTAAGTTTGCTATATAGAGGTTTTGGACAAGGTGGTTCTAATAGTGTACTTTTGTTTCGATCTGAATCTTTGTTCAGGTGTTATGGGTTACTTTAATTTTTACTGTGGGGCGTGATTGTCTCTTACTGGGTTGCTAACTGCCGCTGCAACCCGGATACAGGGGTACTGTACAATGTGGTTCTAATAGTGTAAATTGATCTAATTCTACTTTTAGGAGTTACAGGCTCTTTATTCTTTACTATAGGGCCTTATCTTCTCCTACTAGGTGTCGTCTTTTAATGTAATTTGGTAATGTAATTGGCAGTTCTAATGGTATAATTTTTGTTTTGATCTGACTTTTTTTTAGGAGTTATTGTTTTTTATATTTCTTAACATTGGACATGATCGTCTCTTATTAGGTTGCTCGTTACCACTGCAACCCGAATTAAAGGATCGTTCTTTACTACGATACGTGAGGAATGTCTAGACACATAATCAAACCTATAATTCCTTCCGCATATTAGTTGCTGTAGCGCATTGGCTAGTGAGATCTCCTCCTGACACGGAAAATAGAAAATCAATTCGCTCTACAGCAACAGTTGAATCCTGATATTGGAAAAATTTATTCTCTTTTAGAAATAATTTATTTTAGTTACTATAGATTTTTAACCCAATTAATTTCCTTTAAAATGAGCTATTGAACAACCCTCTACGATGTTCCAGTGCCAAGCTATCTCTGGATACAAAAGAAAAAAAAAAGAAAAAAAAGAAAAAAAAGAAAAAAATATCCCGTTTGGGGAGAATAACGTGGTTAAAGTCAATTTTCTTGATTTTCATGCCAATATATTTCCCTTGTTGTTGAAGCCATGGGACGGAAAGTTTTCTATATAGGGTTTTCAGACATGCCGGTTTTAATGGTGTACTGTTTGTTTTTATGTGGCTCTTTTTTAGGAGTTATGGGTTTTTATAGTTCTTAAGATTGGACGTGATTGTCTTTTACTAGGTTGCTAGCTACCGCTGCAACCCGGACTAGGTTGCTAGCTACCGCTGCAACCCGGATTGCTAGCTACCGCTGCAACCCGGATTGCTAGCTACCGCTGCACCCCGGATTCTTTTTGTTTTGATCTGACTCCTCTCTTAGGAACTATGGGTTTTTATATTTCTTAACATTGGACGTGATCGTCTCTTACTAGGTTGCTAGCTACCGCTGCAACCCGGATGATGTGTCAAAAGTAAGGTTTCAAGTCGACGATTTTGTTTTGTCCTTATTATAATTGGTATGGTGAAATAATAATATGCATATGGTTCTTAAATCATACTTCTTTATGGTCCCATTTGGTCTATTGGCTAGGATAGTTAACTTTCACTTAGGAGGACCGGGTTCGATTCCCGGTGTGGGAAAATTTTTACTCTATAATCTTCGAACATTCGAACCTTTTATAATTTATAATGATGTATAATATAAATACTGTAATCTTCACTATAGTGAAGTTGCCTATGCAAGTTAGTATAGGGAAGAGTTCGATCTTTATTATATATTGTAAACTACCACTTAAACCCGGATTATGTAATAGGTTGCTAGCTATCGCTGCAACCTATATATTCTTATTTCTGCTACTATGGGCTAAGGTTCGTTCTTTCATGTAAAACTAGCAAAACATTTTTTAAGCCTGATGAAGATTTAAATAATGTGTCAAAAGTAAGGTTGTAAGTCGACGATTTTGTTTTGGCCTTATTATTATTGGTATGGTGAAATAATAATATGCATATGGCTCTTAAATCATATTTTTTATGGTTCCATATGGTCTAGTGGCTAGGGTAGTTAACTTTCACTTAACAGGCTCGGTTCGATTCCCGGTGTGGGAAAATTTTTAACTCTATAATCTTCAAACATTTGAACCTTTTATAATTTATAATGATGTATAATATAAATACTGTAATCTTAACTATAGTGAAGTTACGTATGCAAGTTAGTATAGGGAAGAGTTCAATCTTTATTATAAAAACCCGGATAATAAACTGATTACAAACAGGAAAAAGCCTAAGGCTTTTTCTTCTTTGAAATAGTAAGAGACGAACCTCAAACAATCAAGTGGCTAACTAATTCCAATGTATGCAATTGTTTGTTATTCATATGATCGTCTTTTAATGTAAATAATTTGTTCTTTAACATAAACTTCATTAATCGGATATTTTAATATATCCTATATGGTCTAGAGGTTGGGATAGCTCTCACCCAGTAGGCTTGAGTTCAATTTCTGTTTGGGAAATTTTTATTTATGATGATTTCTTAAGGCACATAATTAAAATTTCTTAATGTAATAAAAATAATTTGTTTTAATTACAAAAGGTTTTTAACCCCATTAATTTCCTTTAAAATGAGCCATTGAACAACTCTCTACGATGTTCCAGTGCCATGCTATCTGTTGAAGTACTAACCTATACTATAATTAAGTGGCGTATAAAATTTAGTATAGGCAAGAGGTCGTTCTTTATTATAACAAAAAATTAAATGAAATAAAACTTTTGGCAGCAGGCAAAAGTAAAGAAAATTAATCACATGAAAACAAATATTTTTTTACTAGTCTTTTGAAGGTGCCAAACGAGTGGCAATTTCGAGCCGAATCGGGAAGGGTGTTCCATATCAAATGACACGCAACAAGAGGATTAAAATCGGATCTTATTGTTGGTATATGGGGAACTTGGATATTTAGAGAGCTACAGAGTTGATAATTTGACCGATCAGATACAAAAAAAGGCGTAAATCTAACGGACTTAGGAATATCACTATGGAGTTGAAGAAAAGCAAAAGATGCACAGGAAAGAATATGAAGTTTTTTAATATGTAGTAATTGTTTAGATACCGAACTATTTACATCTTGGACAAGATTTATAGCTTTATCATAAATATTCGAAAGCCGTTTGAGAAAAGAAGGGAAAGTAAACATCCATATGACTGAACAATAGGAAACATAAGAATGAATTAAGCTATGAAATAGGATTCTTAGAATTGGTCCTGGAAAAATATGCTTGAGTTTTCTTAGAATACCGAGGTTTCTGCATACCTTCATTTTAATCAAATTAATATGATGTTTAGAAGATAAATTTTCATCTAGGAGGATGCCTAGGAAACGGACATGGCCATCCTTTTGTCTGCTAATAAAGCCTTTGGATATATGAATCTCAGATAATTGGGGACAAGCCTGAGATATACGAGAAAAAACTAAAAAACTAGTTTTAGAAACATTTAAGGCAAGAGAGTTAGCATCAAACCAAATTGAAACTCTCTCAAAGAGGTCCACTAACTTTGTACGAACCTCATCCTCTGTTCTCCCAGAAGTAATAAGGGTGGTATCATCGGCAAAAGTAACAAGAGAATCCGAGGTATGCAAACTATAGTTATGGGTAAGGGAGACTGTTGGATGACATAGACGACAGCAATAAAGAGGATTTTTATTTATAACTGCAAAAATTAGGTCATTTATATAAATTAAAAACAGTGCCATTAACATCTGCAAACCGGGGTAATTTGGTTGAATTAATGGAGGAAATGTCTAAAGGCGACGAAAAGCTGAAGACCAAGTTACAGCTTCGATATGGTCACTATTGCAGTCATCAGTACCAAAATGACGCAGTTACACTGATAGAAAATGCCAATTTTTCGCCAATCAAATCGCAATAGTTCCAATTTTATCGAACTTTCGAATGTGGAAAGAGTTATGTGTCATTATCAAGAGATTCTCGGTGTCGATGACCATGCCATAGAATCCCAGCTTTCTCTTGCAAAGCTGCAGCTGTCAAAAGGTGATATTTCAAAAATGGATCTTCTTCGAGCTATCGAAATCTTATCCGACCTCCCAGTTGCCTATTCTGCAGTGCGAAAACTGATGAAGCTAGTTGCTACTTTCCCTGTGACCACTGCCAGTAATGAACGATTCTTCTCGTCATTAGGGCGTGTGAAAGACTATCTGCGATCGACGATGGGAAACGACAGACTCAGTGATCTCATGATAATGGCCGTTGAAAAAGAGGAGGTAAAGAAACTGGATTTGGATAGATTAGTCGACGATTTTTCCAAGCAGCGACCTCGCCGCTACCCCCTGTTTTAGGTATGTTTGCTAAATGTTGTTCTTTTTTTTGCATCTTAATAAAAAAAACGAAAAAAATTCTTGCCCCCCCCCGACATTTTCGTGAATTGGCGCCACGGCTCTTACTGCGCCAAAGAAAAAAAAGCCGTAGGCTTTTTCCTGTTTTCCGGGTTGCAGCGGTAGCTAGCAACCTAGTAAGAGACGATCACGTCCAATGTTAAGAAATATAAAAACCCATAGTTCCTAACAAAGGAGTCAGATCAAAACAAAAAGTACACCATTAGAACCGTCTTGTCCAAAACCCCTGTATAGTAAACTTTCTGTCCCTTGGCTTGAACAGCAAGGGAAATATATTGGCTTGAAAATCAAGAAAATTGACTTTAACCACGTTATTCTCCCCAAACGGGATATTTTTTTCTCTTTTCTTTTTTTTGTATCCAGAGATAGCTTGGCATTGGAACATCGTAGAGGGTTGTTCAATAGCTCATTTTAAAGGAAATTAATTGGGTTAAAAACCTATAGTAACTAAAATAAATTTTTTCTAAAAGATAATAATTTTTTCCACCAAAAACTGCATTTTCGATGTCTTTTCACACTGCAGTCTTTCAAACATAATCGTATACCAGCGGTAAGATTTGAACCCACGCCTCCGAAGAGACTGGTGGCTAACACCAGTGCCTTTGACCACTCGGCCAGGCTGCCTCTCATAAATAAATATATATGTGAATTTGGGTTGCAGCAGTAGCTAGCAACCTAGTAAGTTTGTTGGTCGTATTTATTGGACCAGTTGCTGGTTGATTATAGCACATAGCTAAAATAGAAAATAGCTGTGAAATATAAATAAGAAGGTAATTTTCAAAGTCTAGGGGGGGGCCATGGCTCCCCCCTGTCCCCCCCCCCTAATTGGCGCCCCTGAGTAAGAGACGACTCTCAAAGAATCAGGCAGCTAACTAAGTCCAATGTATGCAATAGTTTGTTCTTATAATGATCGTCTTTTAATATAAAAAAAAACTCAGTATAAAAATTCAATTATTTTGATGTATCTATTGATATTAAAACTCCGGTTCTTAGAGTTTCGGTTTCTATTGAGACGATTTGCTCCTACTACTATACTACTAAACAGTTCGCTACCATGAACTGTTTGATTCGGTCACTGATGGAAATTACATAATCCCTTTTTATGTTTCAGTTAACATGGTGTCGGTTAACTAGGTGTCGTTCTTTATTGAAATTTGTTTAAGTTACAAAAGGTTTTTAACCGCATTAATTTCCTTTAAAATGAGCCATTGAACAACTCTCTACGAAGTTCAGGTGCCAAGCTATCTGTGGAAAATAAAAAATAAAATGCCGTTTAGGCAGAATGCTTTTAGTATAGGCAAGAGGTCGTTCTTTATTATACTAGGTTGCTAGCTACCGCTGCAACCCGGATAATATTTATCATAAACATTTCAGATAGTATAGGCTAAAGTTCGTTCTTTATTATTAAATTTTTTACTTATGATGATTACTTAAGGAACATAATAAAAATTTCTTAATGTAATAAAAATAATTTGGTTTAATTACAAAAGGTTTTTAACCCCATTAATTTCCTTTAAAATGAGCTATTGAAAAACTCTCTACGATGTTCCAGTGCAAAGCTATCTGTTGAATTACTAACCTATACTATAATTAAGGGGCGTAAACAATTTAGTTTAGGCAAGAGGCTGTTCTTTATTATAATGCTCTTGAATTCCTACGTAGTTTTTTGTCTAATAGGCAGCAGTATGTGCGAATAAATGGATCTACTTCTTCCGTTGTAGATATGAAATGTGGTGTGCCACAAGGGTCCGTTCTTGGCCCCTTGCTATTTTTGATATTTGTAAATGATCTTGTACTGTCCCTGAAGGATGCGAAAACTAAAATGAGCGACATGTTTCACAGTGACAGTGACGTTACAGTACCTCTATTTGCCGATGATACTTCATTGATCTGCATTGCAAAAACAGAACGCCTTTTAGTTGAATTAATGACACAGTGTTTAGATCAAGTGTCTAGCTGGCTAAGAGTTAATAAAATAAAAGTAAACCCATCTAAGAGCAGTTTTGTAATATTTTCGCGTACATCTAATTACTACCCATGGATCCAAGAAGTGAGTTACCTGGAAGGTAAAGTTAAGCGTGATCAGTGTGTTAGATATTTGGGTATTATGCTAGATGAAACACTATCTTTTAGGAAACATGTTGAAAAGGTGTCAGGAATCCTGTGCCGTAATCTGGGAATACTGCGTAAATTGAAACATGTATTACCCCCTTCTGTTCTTCGCACCTTGTATTTTTCTATTATACATCCACATATATTGTATTGCTCATCTATTTGGCTGAGTACGTTTCCATCAATTACTAATCGAGTTCGAGTGATCCAAAATAACGGAATCCGTGTGTTGACTGGTAAATCAAATCTTGTATCCGTTAGAGCTACCTCTATTGATGTAAAAGTATTACCTGCTGCAGGCCGTAGAGATTTTTATAGCCTTCAATTTATGTTCAAATATAATAATGAATTATTACCGTCTTGCTTTTCAGGAATGCTAAAAGCTAGATCTTCGATTCATGATCATGAAACTCGCCAAAGGGAAAATTTACATGCCCCGCTCGTGGTGTCTGCCAGGTCGACATTCTCGCCTATTTATAGGGGATTAAAGTTGTGGAATGGGGTTAATAAAGAGTTAAGAGAAATAGGGGATCTGAAGGATTTTAATAATAAAATAAAAGGAATGTTATATGAGAAATATGATTTTTAAATTTTTTTTTTTTTTTTTTTTTTTTTTTTTTTTTTTTTTATGTACCTGGAGGACAAGTATAGTGATTTTGTGATTGGTGGTAGGAACCGCGTGCGAAGGGGAATGATTTTTCTTTTATTTTATTTTTTAGGCCTAGGTTGTATATTTCTGTTGTGAATATGAAATTTTGATATATGCCTACCCTTAGGACAACCTGACCCCAGGTTCTTGGGTCGGTAGTGAGTAAAATGTATTGTCCTTGTGTGTGTTAATAAATTACTATTACTATTAATATTGAAGATGCTGCGTTGTTTTGAAATTGTCCGCGTTGTAATAAACCTGTGTATTTTGCTGAAAGAAAAATTTTGCTTAATAAAGAATGGCAATGGCAGTGTTCGAGGTGCGAAAAATGCAATAAAATGCTAACTCATGGAAGCCATGCTCAAAGAGAAGGGAAGGCTTACTGTCATGTTCCATGCTATGCTTCACTCTTTGGACTTCACTCTGATTCAGTCAGTATCTAGCTATTGAAGAGTGAACTCGTATAATTGATTACTTTTTCAAGTTAAAAGAATTAAATTTTATATTGTTTTGGACTTTGCCATTGCGTAATTTGATGCAAGTGTAGACTTCTACGTGCGGATCATAGCACTCATTATGGCTGTCACTCAAGTCAAATTTTATGAAGGAGTGAAACCGCTTCAGGCGTTGCTGGATGAAGTATAGGCAGACCAGAGAAGTGTTACTGTCTCAATAATTTCCCTTCAAGATGAAGCTAGGCAAATATCAGCTGAAAATGCGAATGTACGAAAGGAATCTAAAAAGCTTTGAAATGATCTAGAGCAAAAAAAATTGCGGAATAACGATTTGGAGGGTAAGCTATTGGACATTGAAGTGAGAGAAAGAAAGTTGAATTTGATTGTTCATGGTCTGCCTACTGAAAAGCATAATCAATCAGTGACTAGCAGCGCAAAGTCTCTTCTTTCTGACAAATTGCAAGTTACCGAGGACATTTCTCTTACCAAGTGTTATCGCCTTGCGAGAAACAGCAGTTCAAACATCACTAGTAGGAAAACTAATGTTCGACTTGCCCCTGTTTTTATATCGCTAGACACAGATCATAGCATTCAGGCGATTCTCAGTGAGGTGAATAAGTTGAAGGGTAGTGGAATTCGCATTTGTACTGATCTCCCACCAAAGCTACATTTCCTACAGAATGAGCTATTGTCTATGGGAAAGGGCATGCGTGACTCGGGTTTGGTTCATCTTACGCGTATTAAACAAAAAGAGAGTAAATTATGGCTCGAGTGTAAAAAGTCTCCGTCTTCATAGTGGGTTAAGATTGACTAGTTACAGTGATTAATAATGACATTAGTAAGGGCTGCAGTAGTAAGGGTGTACGCACTTTGAAACTTACATGAAAACTTACACCTTAGGCAGTGCAGATTTGACGAGTGGTTGCCTAATTTGTCTTATCTCTAGCATGTACATGAATATACAGTACAGTTTCATGTGGACATTTTAAAAAGCGACCTTTACCTATAAAGTGGTCAAACACGTTTTGAGAGTATAAAGTATCTCTTTTCGACGCCTTGCAAATCTAGAAGGTTCTCATGAGGAAATGCTTTTTGAAGTAATGGTAACTGAAATTAGTCTTGGAAAAAAGATATAGTTTTTTGCGTAGTTTACTGACCTCCTTCTTCTCCACTCAAGTCTTTCCTCTCTAAACTCCATGATTTTTTGCATCAACCTCATTTTCAAAATAAAGATGTTATCCTCTCCGGGGATTTCAACATTGACCTTCTAGAAGCTTCAAATGAAGCTTCTGTTGATTTATTGTCTTCTTGCTTTTCTGCATATCTGCTTCCTACTTGCCGGATACCTACAAGAATTTCACCTAGTTCTGCTTTTCTCATTGATAATATTTTTACATCCTTACCAATTAGAGTAAATTTTGCTGTTTTAAGTGATATATCGGATCATTTCCTGATGGTTTCAGATTTAGCTTTCACTTATAAAATACCGCAGGTAAGTAAGGAACGTCAAGTACGGTTAATAAATAAAATAACATTAAAGCACCTGAATGTAAGCCTTGGTCTATTGGATTGGCAGGATGTAATATCTACATAGGATACAGATGTGGCAACTGATACTTTCCTAAGAAATTTCAATTGCTGCCTTGATTCTAGTTGCCCATTTGTTACGAAGAAAATTTGTGGAGACAAATTTCCTATAAGGCCGTGAATAATGTCTGGAATTTTGATATCAGTTAATAACAAAAAACAGTCATTTAAAAAGCAGTTAAAGAATCCAACTGATTATATATAATATTAAAAATTTTTAAATCTTCAAAAATAAATTAACCGCACTGATACGATTGTTGAAACATAGGTATTATAAAGAGTCTTTTGAAAAAGCTCAAAATTCTCCTCGAAAAACGTGGTCTTTAATTAATTCTATTATAAAAAAACAAAGGAATTCTAAGTTTCCTGAAGTTATTAGTTTAGAAAATGGATCGACTACTAACAAATTGGAGAAAGTGGCTGATATTTTGAATACTTATTTCGCTAGTATAGGAGAGAAAATTGTTTCTCATTTATGATGAATTATATCAATTTTCTATGTAAAAAATCAAGAAAAGTGGCTGCAACTACGATATTCTGCATATATAGTATCTTCTTTTCTTTTTTTTCTTTTCCTCAGATAGCAGGGCACTGGAACGTCGTAGAGAGCTGTTTAATGGCTCATTTTAAAGGAAACTGCCGCATCTAGTGCCTTTTCAAATAAAATTTTTTTTTTTAAATATAATTAACTTTTTAAGAAAAACTGCATATTTCTTTAACACTGTTGTAGCCTATATTATTTTAACATCAGGAATTTGTCTTATCCAAGTGTTTTTGTAATTGACAAAATTCGGGTTGCAGCTGTAGCTAAAAGCCTAGTAAGAAACGATAACTGTCCCTAATAAAAATTTCGCAAAAAATTGATTAAATTTTAAAAATTATTTTTGTCAACCTTCAAAAGTTTTTTAGCCACTTCAATTTCCTTTAAAATTAGTTATTAAACAGCTCTATGATGTTCCAGTGCAAGTCTGTCTGAGCAGGAAAAGAAAAAGAACTGCCTAAGATTAACTTGACTGTTCTTTTATGCAATACAATAGAAAGCATTCCCCCTTGTCAGGCGGGAAATCGGAAAATTCTTAAGGAAAATTCATCATCTACATAATGATTCCTTATAATACTTTAGTTACTATGGACTAAAGTTCGCTCTTTAATGTATGATGGGCAAAATTAACTTCATGATAGGTAAAACAAAACTTACATATTTAAAATTAGCATACAAATTCGATTCTTTCGATGTATCTATTGTATCTATTGATATTGATTAAATTTTGTTTTTTTAGAGTTACTATACAGTTCGTTACCACAAATTGTTTGAAAATTTTTCTCAAAAATTATTTTTCCTATTTTTCAAGCCACGGTGGTCTAAGTTTCCTGAACAGATGTTTATTGGTAATGATTATGACACACAGGAAAAAGCCTGCGGCTTTTTATTCTTTGAAATAGTTAGAAACGAACCTCAAAAAATCAAGTAGCTAATTAAGTCCAATGTATGCTTTAATTTGTTATTCCAATGATCGTCTTTTACTGTCAAATAGCTAACTAAGTCCAATGTATGCAATGGTTTGTTATTCCAATGATCGTCTTTTAATGTAATTTTGATATAAAACCGCTCCACACACCTTTGAGTTAGCATGGTGTTCTTTGCAGTTCAATTAGTATAGGCTATAGTTTGTTCTTTAATATAACTTTGAAAGACTGCATTATGAAAAGACATCAAAAATGCAGTTTTTAATTAAAAAATTTATTCTCTCTTAGAAATAATTTATTTTAGTTACAAAAGATTTTTAACCCAATTAATTTCCTTTAAAACGAGCCATTGAACAACTATCTACGATGTTCCAGTGCCAAGCTATCTCTGGAAAACAAAACAAAAATATCCCGTTTAGGCAGAATGTTGTAGTAGCTGCTACTTTTCTTGATTTTCAAGCCAATATATTTCCCTTGCTGTTCAAGCCAAGGGACAAAAAGTTTCCTATACAGGGGTTTCGGACAAGGCGGTTCTAATGGTGTACTTTTTGTTTTGATCTGACTCCTTTTTTAGGAACTATTTTATATTTCTTAGCATTGGACTGACCGTCTCTTACTAGGTTGCTAGCTACTGCTGCAACCCAAATTCACATATATATAGTTATGAGAGGCAGATTGGCCGAGTGGTCCAAGGCGCTGGTGTTAGCCACCAGTCTCATCGGAGGCCTGGCTTCAAATCTTACCGCTGGAATACGATTATGATTTATGTACAAAAATCAAATATCTTTGAAAGACTGCAGTATTAAAAGACATCAAAAATGCAGTTTTTAATTGAAAAATTTATTCTGTCTTAGAAATAATTTATTTTAGTTACAAAAGATTTTTAACCCAAATAAATAATTTCCTTTAAAATGAGCCATTGAACAACTTTCTACGATGTTCCAGTGCAAAGCTCTCTCTGGAAAACAAGAAAGAAAAAAAAAATATCCCGTTTAGGCAGAATGTTGTAGTAGCTGCCACTTTTCTTGATTTTCAAGCCAATATATTTCCCTTGCTGTTCAAGCCAAGGGACAGAAAGTTTCCTATACAGGGGTTTCGGACAAGGCGGTTGTAATGGTGTACATTTGTTTTGATCTGACTCCTTTCTTAGGAACTGTGGGTTTTTATATTTCTTAACATTGGACGTGATCGTCTCTTACTAGGTTGCCAGCTACCGCTGCAACCCGGATTATTTACACCCTAGCTAAAATAATGAAGAAAAAAGACTAGTGATAAAAGTATCATATGTATCATATTGTTGATTTTACAACTTTAATTAATGACGTCATAGTCCAAGTGGTAAGCACGATCGACCTTTAACCGAAACGTTAGTGGTTTAAAACCACCCGGGATCATTTTATTTAATTTGTAATTCAGCTATCAATAAAACCATATCATTACTATATCTTTAACTAGTAGTTATTTATTTAATATAGGCAAGACTTCGTTCTTTATTATAAATTTCTAATGATCGTCCTTTAATATATTGGTGGAAAAATTTATTCTCTTTTAGAAATAATTTATTTTAGTTACTATAGATTTTTAACCCAATTAATTTCCTTTAAAATGAGCTATTGAACAACCCTCTACGATGTTCCAGTGCCAAGCTATCTGTGGAAAAGAAAAAAAAGAAAAAAGAAAAAAATATCCCGTTTGGGGAGAATAACGTGGTTAAAGTCAATTTTCTTGATTTTCAAGCCAATATATTTCCCTTGCTGTTCAAGCCGAGGGACAGAAAGTTTCCTATACAGGGGTTTCGGACAAGGCGGTTCTAATGGTGTACTTTTTGTTTTGATCTGACTCCTTGGTTAGGAACTATGGGTTTTTATATTTCTTAACATTGGACGTGATCGTCTCTTACTAGGTTGCTAGCTACCGCTGCAACCCGGATTACTGTAACACATTTTGCCCACATCGTTCTTTACTCAGACAGTGCTAGCGTTCTGCCTATGATAATAAACTGATTGCACATTGAAATAGTAAGAGACAAGTCTCAAACAATCAAGTAGATAGCTAATTCCAATGTATGCAATGGTTTGTTATTCCAATGATCGTCTTATAATGTAACTAGGTTTCAGCCATCTCTACAGCCATGATACTGATGGAAATACTAATCCCTCTTTATGTTTCAGTTAACATGGGCTAGGGGTCGTTCTTAATTGTAATAATCCCTATTTATATTTCAGTTAACATGGACTAGATATCGTTCTTTATTGTAATCATACCAAAGCAAACAAAGTACTTGTTTTAGTCTTAAATTTATAATCTTACTTTAGTTACTATGGGCTGAAGTTCTTTCTTTACTGTAATTCCAGTTACTTTGGGCTATAGCTCGTTCTTTAATGTAAAAATACCCCTGGCCACCGTATATCAGTTATTATGGGCGAGAGATCGTTCTTTACTGTATGTTAGCCACCAGTCTCTTCGGAGGCGTGGGTTCAAATCTTACCGCTGGTATACGATTATGTTTGAAAGACTGCAGTGTGAAAAGACATCAAAAATGCAGTTTTTGGTGGAAAAATTTATTCTCTTTTAGAAATAATTTATTTTAGTTACTATAGATTTTTAACCCAATTAATTTCCTTTAAAATGAGCTATTGAACAACCCTCTACGATGTTCCAGTGCCAAGCTATCTGTGGAAAAGAAAAAAAAAGAAAAAAAGAAAAAATATCCCGTTTGGGGAGAATAACGTGGTTAAAGTCAATTTTCTTGATTTTCAAGCCAATATATTTCCCTTGTTGTTCAAGCCAAGGGACAAAAAGTTTCCTATACAGGGGTTTCGGACAAGGCGGTTCTAATGGTGTATTTTTGTTTTGATCTGACTCCTTTGTTAGGAACTATGGGTTTTTATATTTCTTAACATTGGACGTGATCGTCTCTTACTAGGCTGCTAGCTACCGCTGCAACCCGGATGACTGAAGAAGAAAAAAAACAAATTGTGCCCACATCGTTCTTTACTCAGGCAGTGCTAGAGCGCTGTCTATGATAATAAACTGATTACACACAGGAAAAAGCCTACGGCTTTTTCTTCTTTGAAATAGTAAGAGACGAGTCTCAAGCAATCAAGTAGCTAGCTAATTCCAATGTATGCAATTGTTTGTTATTCCAATGATCGTCTTTTATTGTAATTTTTAACCCCACTAATTTCCTTTAAAATGAGTCGTTGAACAACTCTCTACGATGTTACAGTGCCAAGCTATCTGTTGAATTACTAACCAATACTATAATTAAGTGGCGTATAAAATTTAGTATAGGCAAGAGGTCGTTCTTTATTATAACTAGGCCATACCCCACCCCCCAAACCCCCCATCTTTTTTTGACATAGAGTTTGTTTGTAACCATTTCCATGCTTTAAAATGAAATGCAATCTATTATGAAAATTGTTATTGGATTTTTACGTATTTGGCTGCGCACAGATATTCCCATGATTTCTACAGTTTGGTCATGGTCTCAATGGTTTGGTCTTGATTTCTAGGGTTGACCCTGTTTTTTAATGAATTCGTCTGGATTTCTATATATTAGTTATGATTTCTATGAAATCCCCTGAATTTCTATGTATTGGTTCGGATTTCTGTAGGATATATTTTCTGGATTTGTATGGACCGGTCATGATTTCTATAGTTTTGTCCTGACGTCTTTTGGTTTGGTCTGGATTTTAATGAATTTCTATGGCACTCTACGCGTTACGTATGATTTCCATGGATTTTTTCCGGATTTCTATGTATTGGTCATGATTTCTACAGTTTTGTCTTGATTTATATGGTTTGGTCTGGATTTGAATTCGTAGGGATTTCTATGTATCGGTCAGTATTTTTTAGAGGTTGGCCTTAATTTCTACAGTTTGGTCTTGATTTTTATGAATTCTACGGGATTTCTATATATTGGACATGTTTTCTTTAGAGGCTGGCCAAGATTTCTACAGTTTGGTCCTGATCTTTAGGAATTCGACGGGATTTTTGTGTTTCGGTGATGATTTCTTAGGGGTTGGCCATGATTTCTACTGTTTAGTCTTGATTTCTATGGTTTGGTCTGGATTTCTAAGGTTGACCTTGATTTCTACAGTTTAATCATAATTTTTATGAAAATGTCCGGATTATAAGAGGATAGCCTTAATTTCTACAGCTTGCTCTTGATTTTTATGAATTGGTCAAGATTTCTGTGCATTAATTATGATTTTTTTTTAGGTTGACCATTATTTCTACAGTTTGGTATTGATTTGTTAGGTTTGGTCTGGATTTATAGGATTGGCCCTGCTTTATACAGTTTGGTCGGGATTTTATGAATATATCTGAATTTTAACAGGATGGCCTTAATTTTTACTGTTTGGTTCTGATTTTTATGAATTCGACGGGATTTCATGTATCGATCATGATTTTTTAGAAGTTGACCATGATTTCTACAGTTTGGTCTTTAGTGGCATGGTTTGGTCTGGATTTCTAAGATTCGCCCGGATTTCTAAATGTCTTGATTTTTATGAATATGTCTGGATTTTAAGAGGATGGTATTAATTTCTACAGTTTGGTCTTGACTTTAATGAATTCGCCGGGATTTCTATGTATCAGTCATGTTTTTTTTAGAGGTTGACCATGATTTCTACAGTTTGGTCTTAATTTCTATGATTTGGTCAGGATTTCTAGGGTTGGCCTTGATTTCTACAGTTTGGTCATGACTTTTATGAATATGTCCAGATTTTAAGAGGATGGCCTTAATTCCGATACTTGGGTCATGATTTTTTATAAATTCGTCAGGATTTCGATGTATTGGTCATAGTTTCTTCAGTTTTGACTTGATATCTATAGTTTGGTCTGGATTTCTATGGTTTGTCTTGAATTCTATGGTTTGGTCTGTATTTCTATGATTTGGCATGGGTTTTTAGGGCTGGCCCTGATTTTTATGAATTTGTCCGGGTTTTTATGCATTGTGTATGATTTCTATGAAATCCACTGAATTTCTTGCATTGATTATGATTTTTATGGGATTTTTCTGGATTTCTATGGACCGGTAATGTTTTCTACAGTTTTGTCTTGATGTCTCTCGCTTGATCCGGATTTTTTACCCTGACTTTTAAGAATCTATATGGATTTCTATGCATTGCATATGATTTCTATTAATTCTTCCAGATTTCTATGTATTGGTTATGATTTTTATGCATTCGTATGGATTTCTGTGTTGATCAGAATTTCTTAGAGGTTGGCCTTGATTTCTCAAGTTGGATTTGATTTCTATGGTTGGTCTTGATTTCTATGGATCGGTCTGGACTTCTAGGGTTGACCCTGATTTCTACAGTTTGATCTTTATTTCAAGAGGATGACCTTAGTTTCTACAGTATGGTCTTTATTTTATGAATTTGTTAGAATTTTTATGTATTGGTCATGACTTTTTAGAGGTAGACTTCCAACCATTCTGAAAAATTATGGCATTATTTAATTTCAGAATACTTGACAAATAATTTAGCATTAACGTGATTTCTACAGTTTGGTTAAAATTTCTGGGGTTTGGTCTAGATTTCCATGGTTTTTATTGGATTTCTAGGGTTGGCCCTGATTTTTTTTTTTATGAATTCGTCTGGATTTCCATGCATTGGTAATGATTTTTTATGAATCTTCCTGAATTTCTATGCATTAGTTATGATTTCTATGGGATTTTCCTGGATTTGTATGATCCGGTCATGATTTTTATAGTTTTGTCTTGATGTCTTTTGTTTTGGTCTGGATTTTTAGGGTTGAACCCGATTTTAATGAATTTGTGTGAATTTCTATGCATAGCGTATTATTTCTATGGGAATTTTCTGGATTTTATGTAATTATTATGATTTTCTTTGAATTCGTCGGAATTTCTATGTATTAGTCATGATTTTTTTAAAGCGTTGGCCATGATCTACAATTTGGTCTAGGTTTCTATGGAATGGTCCGGATTTCTAGGGCTGGCCCTGATTTATGCAGTTTGGTCTTGATTTCTTATTTTCCTCTTTAGAATAGTAAGCTACCAACCTCGAAGAATTAGGCAGCTAGCTCAGTCCAATATATGCAACAGTTTGTTTTTCTAATAATCGACTTTTAATATAAATTCCTTAATTTAAACAGGAAAAAGCCTATGGCTTTTTCTTATTTGGAATAGTAAGAGACGAACTCTAGAGAGTCATTCAGCTAACTTAGTCTAATATGTGCCATTTTTGTTCTTTACTAGGTTTGAGCCATCTCTACAGCCATGATACCGATGAGAATTACATAATCCCTATTTACATTTCAGTTAACATGGGCTAGATGTCGTTCTTGACTATAATTGAATAAAAAGATTAAAATTATTGCTCAGATATAATAAATATTTTTGCAGTTTACATAATAACTTTAGCGATTCTAAACTGAAAAACTAACTCAGTCCAATATATGCAATGGTGTGCTTTTCTAATGATCGTCCCTTAATATAAACTATGGACTAAAGTTCGTTCTTTAATGTAAAAATTCGATGATCGAGCCTTTATGTAACCCGGAATAAAAAATTATTATCAAATCTTATATGTAACTTTTATTTTATAAGTGTTCGATAGCCTAATGGTAAGTATGCCCACTTGTTACCTGAGAGAAGTGGGTTCGATTCCCCGTCGGGGAGAACTTTTAATATGTTGAATTAAAAGCACTATCTTTTCAATTTAAAATTTAAAAAAGAAACTTGTTTATTTACATTCTAGCTAAAACAATGAAGATAGTATGAATGAACCACAGTGTTCAGTTTCTTTGGACTTGAGTTTTTTTTTTTCAGTGATCGTCTTTTAATGTAACTTATTGTAAATGCTAAATCCCCATTTACAGTATCGATCCTTTATGTTAACTACCCCTGGAACCACCATATATCAGTTACTATGGGTGAGAGATCGTTTTTTACTGTATAGGTTGCTAGCTACTGCTGCAACCCAAATTCACATATATATTTATTTATGAGAGGCAGCCTGGCCGAGTGGTCTAAGGCACTGGTGTTAGCCACCAGTCTCTTTGGAGGCGTGGGTTCAAATCTTACCGCTGGTATAAGATTATGTTTGAAAGACTGTAGTGTGAAAAGACATCAAAAATGCAGTTTTTGGTGGAAAAATTTATTCTCTTTTAGAAATAATTTATTTTAGTTACTATAGATTTTTAACCCAATTAATTTCCTTTGAAATGAGCTATTGAACAACCCTCTACGATGTTCCAGTGTCAAGCTATCTCTGGATACAAAAAAAAAAAAAAACATCCTGTTTAGGCAGAATGTTGTAGTAGCTGCCACTTTTCTTGATTTTCAAGCCAATATATTACCCTTGCTGTTCAAGCCAAGGGACAGAAAGTTTCCTATACAAGGGTTTCGGACAAGACGGTTCTAAAGGAGTACCTTTTGTTTTGATCTGACTCCTTTGTTAGGAACTATGGGTTTTTATATTTCTTAAGATTGGACGTGATCGTCTCTTACTAGGTTGCTAGCTACCGCTGCAACTCGGATTACAAACAGGAAAAAGCCTACGGCTTTTTCTTCTTTGAAATAGTAAGAGACTAGCCTCAAACAATCAAGTAGCTAACTAAATCAAATGTATGTATTGGGTTTTTATTCCAATGACCGTCTTTTAGTTAAAAATTGTAATATATTGACCTTAAATATAACTGTACTAGCCTATACTATAGTTAAGTGGCCTATAAAATTTAGTATAGACAAGAGGTCGTTCTTTATTATAACTCTTTTCAAGATACTATCTCTGTTTTTTGTGTAGTACTGTTTTTTAACTTGCGTGTAGCTTGCTTTGATCTAACCATTATGTAATCATGAATGTGACCAGTTACAACTTTGTCGCTTTTTATATAGTAATTATGACGTCATGGCGTAATGATTTTATTTCATGACGTTCTGTCGTAATGATATTATTTCATCACGTCTTCAGAAAACAACAACATAATATCGTGTTTTTCTATTCACTTCATAGCTCTAACAAAACTATGACGACATTCATTATTTATCTAGTAGTTGCATGAAATGTTGCATGTTTCGTGAAAAGCTTCCAAGGTATGGACCGGCAACTGTGGAACAGTCTACAGATGTAATGGGAAATCTTATACATCACTGTGAATATATGGAGGCATAATTGTCCTTTACTTAGTTTCAGCTTAAATTCGATGATCGAGCCTTTATATTGGACGTGATCGTCTCTTACTAGGTTGCTAGCTACCACTGCAACCCGGATGTATTATTACAAACAGGAAAAAGCCTACGGCCTTTTCTTCTTTGGAATAGTAAGAGACGAACCTCAAAGAATCAGGCAGCTAACTAAGTCCAATATAAGCAATTGTCTGTTCTTCTAATGATCAACTTTTAATTTTGCGTTTCTTACTAGGTTGCTAGCTACCACTTAAACCCAGATTATGTAATAGGTTGCTAGCTGCCGCTGCAACCTAGATATTCTTATTTCTGCTACTATTGGCTAAGGTTCGTTCTTTCATGTAAAACTAGCAAAACATTTTTTAAGTCTGATGAAGATTTAACTAATGTGTCAAAAGTAAGGTTGCAAGGTCGACGATTTTGTTTTGGCCTTATTATAATTGGTATGGTGAAATAATAATATGCACATGGCTCGTAAATCATACTTCTTTATGGTCCCATATGGTCTAGTGGCTAGGATAGTTAACTTTCACTTAACAGGCCCGGGTTCGATTCTCGGTGTGGGAAAATTTTTAACCCTATAATCTTCTAACATTTGAACCTTTTATAATTTATAATGATGTATAATATAAATACTGTAATCTTAAATATAGTGAAGTTGCCTATGCAAGTTAGTATAGGGAAGAGTTCGATCTTTATTATAACAACCCAGATTGCTAGCTACCGCTGCAACCCGGAAAATACGATTAAATAATAATATGCATATGGTTCTTAAAACATGCTGTTTTATAGTCCCATATGGTGTAGCGGATAGGATAACTGGCTTTCATCTAGAAGGCCCGGGTTCGATTCCCGGTATTGGCAAATTTTTAACTCTATAATCTTCGAGCATTAGAAGCTCTAAACCTTTTATAACTTATAATGAACCACATCGATCCTTTATGTAATTTTGACAAAATTGATTCTACTTTAAAAAGTATTTTATTTTTAATTACAAAAGTGACTAGATGTTGCAATTTCCTTTAAAATGAGCTATTATACAGCTCTCTATGATTTTCCAGTGCCCAGCTAGCTGAGCAGAAAGAAAAAGCGGAAAGAAAAAAATATCCCGTTTGTGGAGAATAACGTGGTAAAAGTCAATTTTCTTGATTTTCAAGCCAATATATTTTCTTTGTTATTCAAGCCAAAGGGAGGTAAGTTTCCTTTATAGAGGATTCGGACAAGGCGGTTCTAATGGTGTACTTTTTGTTTTGATCTGACTCTTTTTTTAGGAGTTGGGGGGTTTTATATTTCTTGACATTGGAGGTGATCGTCTCTTACTAGGTTGCTAGCTACCGCTGCAACCCGGACTAGCCTGCTCAATTGTTGCTTCTCTATAAAGTTTATCATTGTGATAACGCTCCTTGATCTTTTGTCTAGCCTGCTCAATTCTTGCTTCTCTGTAATGTTCATCATTACCATACCGTTCCTTGATCTTTTGTTTGGCTGTCTCAATTTTTGCATGTCTATAATCTTCATCATTGTGATAACGTTCCCTGCTCTTTTGTCTAGCCTGCTCAATTGTTGCTTCTCTATAAAGTTTATCATTGTGATAACGCTCCTTGATCTTTTGTTTAGCCTGCTCAATTCTTGCTTCTCTGTAATGTTCATCATTACCATACCGTTCCTTGATCTTTTGTTTGGCTGTCTCAATTTTTGCATGTCTATAATCTTCATCATTGTGATAACACATCTTGCTGTTTTGTTTTGCTCTCTCAATTATTACTTCTCGATACGCCTGGTCGGTTGAATACCTTTGTTTTGCTCTCTCAATTATTACTCCTCGATACACCTGGTCGGTTGAATACCTTTGCTTTTTTCTTTTCAAGTTACTATCTCTGTTGTTTGTGTAGTACTCTTTCTTCAACTTGCGTATAGCCTGCTTTGATCTAACCATTATTCTAATCAAGAATGAAAGAATTTTCAGTTTTGACTTTCCTTATATACTAATTATGACGTCACTCTATTCACGTCATAACTCTAATATAAAACTATGATGACGTTCATTATTTATCTAGTAGGGTTTCAGACAAGGTATTTCTAATGATGTACTTTTGTTTTGATCTGACTCTATTTTTAGGAGTTTTGGGTTTTTATATTTCTTAGCATTGGACTGATCGTCTATTACTAGGTTGCTAGCTACTGCTGCAACCCAAATTCACATATATATTTATTTATGAGAGGCAGCCTGGCCGAGTGGTCCAAGGCACTGGTGTTAGCCACCAGTCTCTTCAGAGGCGTGGGTTCAATTCTTACCGCTGGTATACGATTATGTTTGAAAGACTGCAGTGTGAAAAGACATCAAAATGCAGTTTTTGGTGGAAAAATTTATTCTCTTTTAGAAATAATTTATTTTAGTTACTATAGATTTTTAACCCAATTAATTTCCTTTAAAATGAGCTATTGAACAACCCTCCACGATGTTCCAGTGCCAAGCTATCTCTGGATTCAAAAAAAGAAAAAAAAAAGAAAAAAAAGAAAAAAATATCCCGTTTAGGCAGAATGTTGTAGTAGCTGCCACTTTTCTTGATTTTCAAGCCAATATATTTCCCTTGCTGTTCAAGCCAAGGGACAGAAATTTTACTATGCAGGGGTTTCGGACAAGGCGGTTCTAATGGTGTACTTTTTGTTTTGATCTGACTCTTTTTTTAAGAACTATGGGTTTTTATATTTCTTAACATTGGACGTGATCGTCTCTTACTAGGTTGCTAGCTACCGCTGCAACCCGGATTGCTAGCTACCGCTGCAACCCGGATAACAACCCGGATATCATAAAACAATTAATTAGCTTTTTACACATATCTCATATGGTCTAGTGGTTTAGGATAGTTGGCTTTCAACCAATTGGCTTGGGTTCGAATCCCGGTGTGGGAATTATTTTTAAAACAAAATCAGGTGAAATTAATTAGCTAATTTGACAAGACATAGGTAAGTAAGGGCAAGATTTCGTTCTTTACTATAAAACAGGCTCGGGTTCGATTCCCGGTGTGGGAAAATTTTTAACTCTATAATCTTCGAATATTTGAACCTTTTATAATTTATAATGATGTATAATATAAATACTGTAATCTTAACTATATTAACTATAGTGAAGTTGCGTATGCAAGTTAGTATAGGGAAGAGTTCGATCTTTATTATAATACCGCTGCAACCCAGATTTATTTAAATATATATTATTATCAAACCTGATTATAAACAGGAATAGTAAGAGTCGAACCTCAAACAATAAAGTAGCTAATTAAGTCCAATGTATGCAATGGTTTGTTATTTCAAGGATCGTCCTTAAATATAACAGCAACCCGGATCAATTAACATGGGTTAGAGGTCGTTTTTTACTATAATGATAGCTACCGCTACAACCTGGATACTGCTGCAATCCGGATACTGCTGCAACCACAATATGTCATACACTGACATTTCAGTACATATGGGCTAGAGTTCGTTCTTTATTGTAAAAAAAAATATCCCGTTTAGGCAGAATGTTGTAGTAGCTGCCACTTTTCTTGATTTTCAAGCCAATATATTTCCCTTGCTGTTCAAGCCAAGGGACAGAAAGTTTCCTATGCAGGGGTGTCGGACAAGGCGGTTCTAATGGTGTATTTTTTGTTTTGATCTGACTCCTTTGTTAAGAACTATGGGTTTTATATTTCTTAACATTGGACGTGATCGTCTCTTATTAGGTTGATAGCTACCACTGCAACCCGGATTGTGATAACACTCCTTGATCTTTTGTCTAGCCTGCTCAATTGTTGCTTCTCTATAAAGTTTATCATTGTGATAACGCTCCTTGATCTTTTGTCTAGCCTGCTCAATTGTTGCTTCTCTATAAAGTTTGTCATTTTGATAACGCTTCTTGATCTTTTGTTTGGCTGTCTCAATTTTTACTTGTCGATACACCTGGACGGTTGAATACCTTTGCTTTTCTTTTTTCTTATATTTGATTCGGTAATCTTCATCATTGTGATAACGCTCCTTGATCTTTTGTTTGGCTGTCTTAATTTTCACATGTCTATAATCTTCATCATTGTGATGACACATCTTGCTGTTTTGTTTTGCTCTCTCAATTTTTACTTCTCGATACGCCTGGTCGGTTGAATACCTTTGCTTTTCTCTTTTCAAGATACTATCTCTGTTGTCTGTGTAGTACTGTTATTTTAACTTGCGTGCAGCTTGCTTTGATCTAACTATTATGTAATTCACGAATGAGACCATTTACATCTTTGTCGTTCTTAAGTAGTAATTATGTCGTCACGGCGTAATGATTTTATGTTATGACGTCATGGCGCAATTATATTATTTCATGACGCGTTCAGAAACCACAACATAATTTCGTGTTTTTCTATTCACGTCATAGCTCTAATATAAAACTATGACGACATTCATTATTTATCTAGTAGGGTTTCAGACAAGGTAAATCTAATGATGTACTTTTGTTTTGATCTTACTCTATTTTTAGGAGTTTTGGGTTTTTATATTTCTTAGCATGGGACTGATCGTCTCTTACTAGGTTGCTAGCTACTGCTGCAACCCAAATTATGAGAGGCAGCCTGGCCGAGTGGTCCAAGCCACTGGTGTTAGCCATCAGTCTCTTCGGAGGCGTGGGTTCAAATCTTACCGCTGGTATACGATTATGTTTGAAAGACTGCAGTGTGAAAAGACATCAAAAATGCAGTTTTCGGTGGAAAAATTTATTTTCTTTTAGAAATAATTTATTTTAGTTACTATAGATTTTTAACCCAATTAATTTCCTTTAAAATGAGCTATTAAACAACCCTCTACGATGTTCCAGTGCCAAGTTATCTGTGGAAAAGAAAGAAAAAAATATCCCGTTTGGGGAGAATAACGTGGTTAAAGTAAATTTTCTTGATTTTCAAGCCAATATATTTCCCTTGCTGTTCAAGCCAAGGGACAGAAAGTTTACTATAGAGGGGTTTCGGACAAGGCGGTTCTAATGGTGTACTTTTTGTTTTGATCTGACTCCTTTGTTAGGAACTATGGGTTTTTATATTTCTTAACATTGGACGTGATCGTCTTTTACTAGGTTGCAAGCTACCGCTGCAACCCAGAAAACCACAAAATATCAGTTAGTATGGGAGAGAGATCGTTCTTTACTGTAATTGCTAGCTACCGCTGCAACCCGGATACCAAAGCTAATTATAATCTTGTTTTAGTTACTATGAACTGAAGTTCGTTCTTTACTATAAATACAATAATAATAAAATTAAACCCGGATTAAAAAATTATTATCATATCTTGTATGAAACTTTCATTTTACAAGTCTTTGATAGTCCAATGGTAAGCATACCTACTTGTTACCTGGGAGAAGGGGGTTCGATTCCCCGTAGGGGAGAAGTTTTAATATGTTGAATTAAAAACACTATCTTTTCAATTTAAAATTTAAAAAGAAACTTGCTTATTTACCTTCTAGCTAAAATAATGAAGATAATATGAATGAACCACAGGGTTCAGTTTCTTTTGACTTGAGTTCGTTTTTTAACTATAAATACAAACAAGAAAACGCCTACGGCTTTTTCTTCTTTTAAATAGTAAGAGACGAAACTCAAACAATCAAGTAGCTAACTAAGTCCAATGTATGGAATGGTTTGTTATTTCAGTGATTTACTAACATACTCTTTATTATAACTATATAATTTAGTATAGGCAAGAGGTCGTTCTTTACTGTACAGTGTGAAAAGACATCAAAAATGCAGTTTTTGGTGGAAAAATTTATTCTCTTTTAGAAATAATTTATTTTAGTTACTATAGATTTTTAACCCAATTAATTTCCTTTAAAATGCGCTATTGAACAACCCTTTACGATGTTCCAGTGCCAAGCTATCTGTGGAAAAGAAAAAAGAAAAAAAAAGAAAAAAAAAGAAAAAAATATCCCGTTTAGGCAGAATGTTGTAGTAGCTGCCACTTTTCTTGATTTTCAAGCCAATATATTTCCCTTGCTGTTCAAGCCAAGGGACAGAAATTTTACTATGCAGGGGTTTCGGACAAGGCGGTTCTAATGGTGTACTTTTTGTTTTGATCTGACTCTTTTTTTAAGAACTATGGGTTTTTATATTTCTTAACATTGGACGTGATCGTCTCTTACTAGGTTGCTAGCTACCGCTGCAACCCGGAGGTTGCTAGCTACCGCTGCAACCCGGATAAATACAAACAGGAAAAAGCCTACGGCTTTTTCTTCTTTTAATTAGTAAGAGACGAAATTCAAACAATCAAGTAGCTAACTAAGTCCAATGTATGGAATGGTTTGTTATTTCAGTGATCGTCTTTTAATGTAAAAATGTAAATACTGTAATCTTAACTATAGTGAAGTTGCGTATGCAAGTTAGTATAGGGAAGAGTTTGATCTTTATTATAATTTTCTATTCACGTCATAGCTCTAATATAAAACTATGACGACATTCATTATTTATCTAGTAGGGTTTCAGACAAGGTAATTCTAATGATGTACTTTTGTTTTGATTTGACTCTATTTTTAGGAGTTTTGTTATATTTCTTATCATTGGACTGATCGTCTCTTACTAGATTGCTAGCTACTGCTGCAACCCAGATTCACATATATAGTTATTTATGAGAGGCAGTCTTGCCGAGTGGTCCAAGGCACTGGTGTTAGCCACCAGTCTCTTCGGAGGCGTGGGTTCAAATCTTACCGCTGGTATACGATTATGTTTGAAAGACTGCAGTGTGAAAAGACATCAAAAATGCAGTTTTTGGTGGAAAAATTTATTCTCTTTTAGAAATATTTATTTTAGTTACAAAAGGTTTTTAACCCAATTAATTTCCTTTAAAATGAGCCATTGAACAACCCTCTACGATGTTCCAGTGCCAAGCTATCTTTGGAAAAGAAAATAAGAAAGAAAAAAATATTCCATTTAGGCAGAATGTTGTTGTAGCTGCCACTAATCTTTATTTTCAAGCCAATATATTTCTCTTGCTGTTCAAGCCAAGGGACAGAAAGTTTCCTATACAGGGGTTTCGGACAAGGCGGTTCTAATGGTGTACTTTTTGTTTTGATCTGACTCCTTTGTTAGGAACTATCGGTTTTTATATTTCTTAACATTGGATGTGATCGTCTCTTACTAGGTTGCTAGCTACCGCTGCAACCCGGATTTTATTATAAAACCGCTCCACACACCCATACATATCTTTCAGTTAGTGTTGTGTGCTTTGTAGTTTAATTACTATCTTCATTTTTATTTTTGACACACTTTAATTGTCGTTTTCGTATATCTTCTAACCGCCCATGTCTGATTTTCACTTTCATTTTTGACAAGCTTTTGGATTTTGATTACTTCAGACAATTTAGCAATGGCCTTTGCTTTGGTTGCCCGTATTGGTGTTGTCGCATTTGGTGGTTCAGGTTGTCGATTTTCACATCTTATCACGTTTGATATTTCAGGTTTTGGTTCCAAAGAATCATCATTTATAGTAACTGCAACAGCAAATTTTCGGTTTTTTTGGCCTTCCAACAGACATTATATCATATAAATGACTGATGCGTTGGAAACTCAATAATTTTATTTATGCTATGCATTATATTGTATAATAAATTGCTTATATGATGTCATAAGAAATACTTATATCTGACTCTATTTTTAGGAGTTCTGGGTTTTTATATTTCTTAGCATTGGGTGTGAGCGTCTCTTACTAGGTTGCTAGCTACTGCTGCAACCCGTATTCACATATATAGTTATTAGAGGCAGCGTGGCCGAGTGCTCCAAGGTGCTGGTGTTAGCCACCAGTCTCTTTGGAGGCATGGGTTTAAATCTTACCGCTGGTATAGGATTATGATTTATGTACAAAAATCAAATATCTTTGAAAAGACTTCAAAATAAAAAGTCATCAAAAATGCAGTTTTTAGTGGAAAAATTCATTCTCTTTTAGAAATAATTTATTTTGACGTTTATGACGTCATTGATCAATCTTTTATATTAAATATGCAGTTTTTCGTAAAAAAATGATTCTATTTTCAAAATAATTTGTGGTAATTACCAAAAGATCTTAACCCGATTAATTTCCTTTAAAATGAGCTATTGAACAACTCTCTACAATGTTCCGATGCCAAGCTATCTGTGGAATTACTAACCTATACTAGAAGTAAGTGGCGTATAAAATTTAGTATAGGCAAGAGGTTGTTCTTTATTATATTTCGATTCCCCGTCGGGGAGAATTTTTAATATGTTGAATTAAAAATAATATCTTTCAAATTTAAAATTTTAAAAAGAAACTCTTTTTAGTTACATCCTAGCTAAAATACTCAAGACAATATAAATGAGCCACAGGGTTCAGTTTCTCTGGGCTTGAGTTCGTGCTTTACTAAGTTATTACTAGCTTTTATTCTCCTTATGGGTTTTTTTATTCATTCTTTACTTTAAACATATCGATCATTTATGTAAAAAAATAAAATAAAAAAATTCATGTCGAAAGATCAACGTATATAAATATTGCATTAACTTATTACGTCATAAATGGGTGTATAAGAAAAATCAATCCCTTTTGTATCTTCTCAACATATTGTAAACAGTAAACTTTTCAATGTTATTACAGTAACTTAAAATTCGTTCTTTATTAAATTGAAAGCAACCCCGAAAAATCACAAACAGGAAAAAGCCTATGGCTTTTTCTTATTTGGAATAGTAAGAGACAAACTTTGAAGAGTCAGGCATCAAACTAAGTCTAATATGTCCCATAGTTTGTTCTTTATTAGCTTTATGATGCCGATGAAAATTGCATAATCCCCATTTATTTTCCAGTTAACATTGGCTAGATGTCGTTCTTTACTATATTATCAATTCTGAACTGAAAATTAAAATAAAATGAAAAATTGAATTTCTTTTCTACAGAAATATAGCGCAAAAGACATGTACTTTAGAAGTTGAGCCAAAAAAAGTTTGGTTCCAGGAGACATTTACAACTTTGAAGTGAGAGATGAAATAAAACTTTCGTTGATTAAATCAAACAAAAAAAACGAATTAAAAAATTTTCGGGTGTTTTTCTACTTTTAATTAAAAAATTAATATTATTGCAAAGACACCATAAATAGTTTTGCAGTTTGTAATGAACAGGATCGATCCTTTATGTAATGTAATAGTTAGACTAGATACTGAGCAATTTCTTAACATTTGGCGTGATCGTCTCTTACTAGGTTGCTATCTAGCGCTGCAACCCATATTCAATACATACTACTTTTATATAATCTCCTTCATTAGTAAAAACACTCACACTCTATGAGCTAAACATCTTGAGTACAAACAGAAAAAGTTGTCCTTTAATGTAATAACCATTATGTAATTCACGAATGAGACCAT
This sequence comes from Artemia sp. Qi Xiang Cuo, assembly GCF_049724085.1. Lineage (NCBI taxonomy): Eukaryota > Metazoa > Arthropoda > Branchiopoda > Anostraca > Artemiidae > Artemia > Artemia sp. Qi Xiang Cuo. The sequence goes on from NW_028300616.1 coordinate 29,917, forward strand.
TTACATCTTTGTCGTTCTTAAGTAGTAACAAGGCACTGGTGTTAGCCACCAGTCTCTTCGGAGGCGTGGGTTCAAATCTTACCGCTGGTAATATGTTTGAAAGACTGCAGTATGAAAAGACATCAAAAATGCAGTTTTTGGTGGAAAAATTTATTCTCTTTTAGAAATAATTTATTTTAGTTACTATAGATTTTTAACCCAATTAATTTCCTTTAAAATGAGCCATTGAACAGCTATCTACGATATTCCAGTGCCAAGCTACCTCTGGAAACAAAGAAAAAAAAAATATCCCGTTTAGGCAGAGTGTTGTAGTAGCTGCCACTTTTCTTGATTTTCAAGCCAATATATTTCCCTTGCTGTACAAGCCAAGGGACAGAAAGTTTCCTATACAGGGGTTTCGGACAAGGCAGTTCTGATGGTGTACTTTTTGTTTTGATCTGACTCCCTTTTTAGGAGCTATGGGTTTTTATATTTCTTAACATTGGACGTGATCGTCTCTTACTAGGTTGCTAGCTACCGCTGCAACCCGGATGTTCAGACACCATATATATTTTTGCAGTTTATAACTTTAGCGACTCTGAACTAAAAACGAAAATAAAATAAAAATTAATTTTTTCAATTTTTACGTCACGTCGCTCATTAAGTCATATATGGTTATTAGTACACAATAGGTTTTAGATATTACGTCATGTCACTTATTACGTCATATATGGTTATTAGTAGATAATCGGTAAAATATTCGTTCTTTATTATATTATTGCTCAGATATCATAAATATTTTTGCAGTTTACATAATAACTTTAGCGATTCTAAACTGAAAAACTAACTCAGTCCAATATATGCAATGGTGTGCTTTTCTAATGATCGTCCTTTAATATAAACTATGGACTAAAGTTCGTTCTTTAATGTAAACATACCTTGGAAGCTTTTCGTTAAACTGACAACATTTATTTTGGATATTACTATGAAGCTTTGCCAAAGAATTTCTAGCCGACTTTTCAACAGCATCCGCTCTTTCAAAGAGAATTTTAATATGTAATTTTGAATACTTTTCATGATCCCGATAAAACATGCGTAAAATGTTTCTCAATTTACAAAGATCAGCCTGCATTTTTGCAATCTTCTTGTATTTCTGAATGTAATTTTTCCCTTTGTCCTTATGCGTTCTTCGGTACAACCTCGCAGAGAATTTAATTTTTTCATTATAGATTTTGTCACCCCAGTAACGCTCCTTGATCTTTTGTTTGGCTGTCTCAATTTTTGCATGTCTATAATCTTCATCATTGTGATAACACATCTTGCTGTTTTGTTTTGTTCTCTCAATTATTACTTCTCGATACGCCTGGTCGGTTGAATACCTTTGTTTTGCTCTCTCAATTTTTACTTCTCGATACGCCTGGTCGTTTGAATACCTTTGCTTTTCTCTTTTCAAGATACTATCTCTGTTGTTTGTGTAGTTCTGTTTTTTCAAATTGCGTATAGCTTGCTTCGATCTAACCATTATTCTAATCAAGAATGAGAGAATTTACATCTTTGTCGTTCTTAAGTAGTAATTATGACGTCACGGCGTAATGATTTTATTGACGTCATGGCGCAATGATATTATTTCATGACGTCATCAGAAACAACAATATAATTTCGTGTTTTCTATTCACGTCATAGCTCTAATATAAAGCTATGACGACATTCATTATTTATCTAGTAGGGTTTCAGACAAGGTAGTTCTAATGATGTACTTTTGTTTTGATCTTACTCTATTTTTAGGAGTTTTGGGTTTTTATATTTCTTAGCCTGGGACTGATCGTCTCTTATTAGGTTGCTAGCTACTTTTATATTTTTATTGCTAACATATTTTAATTTTTATTTATATTTTTATATATTTTTATTGCTGCTACATAAACTGCAATTGCTCCTTCCAAAATTAATATACGAATTTTCTAAGAAGTAGGCCTCTGTATATTCACTGTGTTGTCGAACATTTTCCATTGTATCTATAAACTGTTCCGCAGTTGCCAGTCCATACCTTGGAAGCTTTTCATTAAACTGACAACATTTCTTTTGGATATTACTATGAAGCTTTCCCAAAGCATTTCTAGCCGACTTTTCAACAGCATCCGCTCTTTCAAAGAGAATTTTAATCTGTAATTTTGAATACTTTTCGTGATCCCGATAAAACATGCGTAAAATGTTTCTCAATTTACAAGGATCAGCCTGCATATTTGCCATCTTCTTGTATTTCTGAATGTAATTTTTCCCTTTGTCCTTATGCGTTCTTCGGTACAACCTCGCAGATAATTTAATTTTTTCATTATAGCTTTTGTCACCCCAGTATCTACCCATTATTCTGGTAGCAACTTTTTCTTATGTTTGTTTCGGTAATCTATATCGTTATCATACCGTTCCTTACTCTTTATTTTGGCTGTCTCAATTTTAGCATGTCTATAAACTACATCATTATAATAACGCTGTTTTTCACTATCAATTTTTACTTGTCGATACGCCTGGTCGGTTGAATACCTTTGCTTTTCTCTTTTCAAGATACTATCTCTGTTTTTTTTTGTAGTACTGTTTTTTTAACTTGCGTGTAGCTTGCTTGATTGAAACCATTATGTAACCATTAGTTGAATGTTTTTATGTCACGTATCAAGTATCAAGAACCTAACAAAAAATTTAACTAATTTTAAAATTTTCAGGTATTTTTCTAGTCTAAATTAAAAGATTAAAACTATTGTTCAGACACCATAAATATTTTTGCAGTTTATAACTTTAGCGATTCTGAACTAAAAACAAAAATAAAATAAAAATTAATTTTTTCAGTTTTTACGTCACGTCGCTAATTAAGTCATATATGGTTATTAGTACACAATAGGTTTTAGATATTACGTCATGTCACTTATTACGTCATATTAGGTTATTAGTAGATAATCGGTAAAATATTCGTTCTTTATTATAATTCAAGACAGGAAAATGTGGAGCTAGTGCCCTTAGAGAACGCAAATAGCTCTGACATCCCTCATTTGGGCTACAGTATAACGAATGCCCATGCTTTCTTGTGTCCCTGTAATTGATTTCACAATAATCCAAGCCGCCAAGGTAGAAATTAACCACTTTGTCAGTTGAAAATTTTAATGCTATATTGTTTTCAAGGATATCAAAAAGAATTTGACATAATTCAATATCCGTCGGATAGAGCTTGCAGATATCAGGGTGACATTGCCAAGTAACCTGCTGCCCAATTTTTGGTTTTGAATTTTTACTCAGATTGTTATAGGTGACTTCAGCCATCATAATTTCCTTGTCAGATCTAGTTTTAGAGCATTTTTCAATAGTTGTCTCGTACTTTTCAGGACAGTGTGTTCTACTACACAGAGAATTTTTTGCCAAATATTCAGTAGAACTAAACGAACTGTTTAAAACACAGTTAGAAATGCTTTTTTCTTGAGTCGGTGTTCCAGGAATTTGTTCTAAATCATTAGTCTTACAAACACATTTACTAATAACCCTAACAGGCTCGTTTTCGCCATAATTGAAAAACATTGCTTTTCCTTCGCTGTTGATAGGTATGCTTGTATATATATTTTTATTGCTGCTACATAAACTGCAATTGCTCCTTCCAAAATTAATATACGAATTTTCTAAGAAGTACGCCTCCGTATATTCACTGTGTTGTCGAACATTTTCCATTGCATCTATAAACTGTTCCGCAGTTGCCAATCCATACCTTGGAAGCTTTTCGTTAAACTGACAACATTTCTTTTGGATATTGCCATGAAGCTTTGCCAAAGCATTTCTAGCCGACTTTTCAACAGCATCCGCTCTTTCAAAGAGAATTTTAATCTGTAATTTCGAATACTTTTCGTGATCCCGATAAAACATGCGTAAAATGTTTCTCAATTTACAAAGATCAGCCTGCATTTTTGCCATCTTCTTGTATTTCTGAATGTAATTTTTCCCTTTGTCCTTATGCGTTCTTCGGTACAACCTCGCAGAGAATTTAATTTTTTCATTATAGCTTTTGTCACCCCAGTATCTACCCATTATTCTGGTAGCAACTTTTTTCTTATGTTTGTTTCGGTAATCTATATCGTTATCATACCGTTCCTTGCTCTTTTGTTTCGCTGTCTCAATTTTCCCTTCTCGATACCCCTGATCCGTAAGATACCTCTGTTTTGCTCTGTCATATTTCATTTTCTTAAATCCTGGATCACAAGACATCTTAGTAGCAATCCTTACGCGTGCTCGAGCTTTATTGCGTTTGGTGGCATTTTTATCTCTTTTAAATAAACTTTTCTTATATTTCAGGATGTTAGCTTTATTTTTTGTGTAGTAAAGTTTTCTATTAGTAGAAATTTGGATTGTTCTATTTTGATATTGTTTTTGGTTATTCTTTCTTTTTTCCACTCGCGTGAGACCATATTTTTTCAAGATTTAAAATTATTAAGCACACAAAATCCCGTGTCGAGTATCTAAAACCTAGCATAAAACAAAAACTAATTTTAAAATTTTCAGGTATTTATCTTGTTTGAATTACAAAATTAGTATTATTGGTTAGACACCATAAATATTTTTGCAGTTTAAATAATAAGTTTAGTGATTCTGGACTGAAAACTAAAATAATTGCAATTATGAGACAATAATATGGAGATATGTACTTTACGGGTTACAGGATACAATAATAAATTTGAACTGAGATGAAAAAAAATTTCTTCCAGGAGACAAAAAGCAAAACTAATTTTAGAATTTTCATGTATTTTTGTTGTTTAAATTAAAAAATTACTATTACTGATTAGGCATCATAAATATTTTTGCAGTTTACATAATAATTTTAGCGATTAAGCCAAAAAAGAAAATTTTGGTTCCAGGAGTTTCGGTTACTATTGAGACAAGTAGCTATTATTACTATAGAGTTCATTACATGGACTGTTTTATTGCTTCAAAATTCAAATATCTTTGAAAAGACTGCAGTATGAAAATACATCAAAAATGCAATTTTTTTGACAAAATTGATTCTACTTTAAAAAGTATTTTATTTTTAAATACAAAAGTGACTAGATGTTGCAATTTCCTTTAAAATGAGCTATTATACAGCTCTCTATGATTTTCCAGTGCCCAGCTAGCTGAGCAGAAAGAAAAAGCGGAAAGAAAAAAATATCCCGTTTGTGGAGAATAACGTGGTAAAAGTCAATTTTCTTGATTTTCAAGCCAATATATTTTCTTTGTTATTCAAGCCAAAGGGAGGTAAGTTTCCTTTATAGAGGATTCGGACAAGGCGGTTCTAATGGTGTACTTTTTGTTTTGATCTGACTCTTTTTTTAGGAGTTGGGGGGTTTTATATTTCTTGACATTGGAGGTGATCGTCTCTTACTAGGTTGCTAGCTACCGCTGCAACCCGGATTCTATTTTAAAGATAATTTGTTTTACTTAAAAAAAATTTTAACCCCATTAGTTTCCTTTAAAATGAGAAATTGAACAACTCTCTACGATGTTCCAGTGCCAAGCTATCTGTGAAATTACTAACCTATACTATCGTTAAGTGGCGTATAAAATTTAGTATAGGCAAGAGGTCGTTCTTTACTATATTCCTTATAACACTTCAGGACAAGGTGGTTCTAATGGTGTACTTTTTGTTTTGATCTGACTCTTTTTTAGGAGATGGGGGGTTTTATATATCTTAACATTGGAGGTGATCGTCTCTTACTAGGTTAATAGCTACCGCTGCAACCCGGATTTGATCTGACTCTACTTTTAGGAGTTACGGGTTATTAAATTTTTTAACATTGGACGTTATTGTCTCTTACTAGGTTGCTAGCTACCGCTGCAATCTGGATCTAATAGTGTACACCGCTGCAACTATGATTACAATCAGGAAAAAGCCTATGGCTTTTTCTTATTTGGAATAGTAAGAGACGAACTTCAAAGAATCAGGCAGCTAACTAAATCTAAAATGTGCCATGTTTTATTCTTTACTAGGTTTCTGCCATCTCTACAGCCTTGATACCGATTAAACTTACATAATTCCCATCAATAATTAACTAGACCCATCCTTCATATTAGTCTAATGGTTTGCTTTGTAGTTCAACTACTATAGGCTATAGTTCTTTCTTTACTATAACTATTACTAGGTTTCAGCTATCTGTACAGCCATGATACCGATAAAAATTACACAATTCCTATTTATATTTCAGTTAGCATGGGCTAGATGTTGTTCTTTATTATAACTGTTGAATTACTAACCTATACTATAATTAAGTGGCGTATAAAATTTAGTGTAGGCAAGAGGTCGTTCATTATTATAATTTTCTAGGAGTTATGTGTTTTTATATTTCTTAACATTGGACGTGATCGTCTCTTATTAGATTCCCTTGCTGTTCAAGCCAAGGGACATAAACCTTTCTATACAGGGGTTTCGGACAAGGCGGTTCTAATGGTGTATATTTTGTTTCGATCTGACTTCTTTTTAGGAGTTATGGGTTTTTATATTTCTTAACATTGGACATGATCGTCTCTTGCTTGATTGCTAGCTACCGCTGCAACCCGAATCATTTTCGAGATCTTTTCCTTCAAAGCCTGTCGATCCTTTATGTATGAAAACTAAAATAAAATATTATTTTTTATTTTTTACGTCAAGTCACTCATTTCGTCATATATAGTTATTCTTGTCAAAAGATAAATGTTTATAAATATTCCATTCACTTTTTACGTCATATATGGATATCCGAGAAAAATTAATCCCTTTGTATCTTTTCAACAAGTTTTAAACAGTAACCTTATCAATGTGATTATAATTACTTTGTATTCGTTCTTTATTGTATTTTTTTAGGACTTATGAATTTTTATATTTCTTAACATTGGACGTGATCGTCTCTTACTAGGTTGCTAGCTACTGCTGCACCCCGGATGTTCTTTACTCTAATAATAATTGACAAACACCATTTATGATATGTTATATGGGTCCTTTATGTACTATAGTGAAGTTGCGTATGCAAGTTAGTATAGGGAAGAGTTCGATCTTTATTATATTCTAATGGTGTACTTTTTGTTTTGATCTGACTATTTTTCTAGGAGTTAGGGGTTTTTATATTTCTTAACATTGGACGTGATCGTCTCTTACTAGGTTGCTAGCTACCGCTGCAACCCAGATTGTTTTGATCTGACTATTTTCTTAGGAGTTAGGGGTTTTTATATTTCTTAACATTGGATGTGATCGTCTCTTACTAGGTTGCTAGCTACCGCTGCAACCCGGATTTGGGCTTGAGTCCGTTCTTTACTATAACTACCGCTTGAGTCCAGATTATAAATTACGAACAGGAAAAAGCCTACGGCTTTTTCTTCTTTGTAATAGTAAGAGACGATCCTCAAATAATCAGACAGCAAACTAGGTTTATAATTTGTTCTTTAACATAAACGTCATTTATCGGATATTTTAATAAGTCCTATATGGTCTAGAGGTTGGGATAGCTCTCACCCAGTTGGCTTGAGTTCAAATATTGTATAGAAAATTTTAACTTATGATGATTTCTTAAAAAACATAATTAAAATTTCTCAAGGTACTAAATACGATTTATTTTAATTAGAAAAAGTTTTAACCCCATGAATTTCCTTTAAAATGAGCCATTTAACAATTCTCTGCGATGTTCCAGTACCAATCTATCTGTTGAATTACTAACCTATACTATAAATAAGTGGCGTATAAAATTCAGTATAGGCAAGAGGTCGTTCTTTATTATACTTTACTAGGTGTCAGGTATATCCGATGAAAATTATATAATCCTCATTTACGTACTCATCTTTTACTAAGTTGCATCTACGACAGCAAGCATGATTCATTTTTCAGTTATTCTTTCTTTTCTATAATTACAAATGGTTTTTAACCCCATTAATTTCCTTCAAAATGAGCCATTGAACATGTCTTTACGATGTTCCAGTGCCATGCTATCTGTTGAATTACTAACCTATACTATAATTAAGTGGCGTATAAAATTTAGTATAGGCAAGAGGTCGTTCTTTATTATAATCATTACAGAGAAAATGAATAAAATGCCTCAATAGTTTCTTTTTTTCCTCCTTTTTGTTTATTAGCTGATGGTACTGCCCAGGTTCTTGCACTCTTTTGCTTGCCCCCTTTCTTGACCAGTTTTTATTGTTTTAAACTCTTTTATTGATTTACTGTATTTTAATTGCTGACACTTTCTTAGTATCCCTTTTAATTTAAATGCATTTATGTCTCGTTCTAAGTTTAGTTTGACCAGTTTTTAATGCATTTATGTCTTGCTCTAAGTTTATTTTGACCAATTTTTGTTTTTTTTAATGTTTTAATTGACTTTTTACAGTTTTAATTATTGACTTTTAAATGTTGTTCATTATGGTTTTCTGTATTTTGTTGTTGTTCTTTGCATTTTTAGTCTAACGATTTATTTGTTGTCGACTCCAAAGTCCGAATTTGGCCCTTTGTGGGCTTTTGATAGCAATTTTTTTGGAAATAAATATCTTATCTCCTACCGCTGCAACCCGGATAACTAAATCAAATATATGTAATGGGTTTTTATTCCAGTGGTCGTCTTTTAATGGAAAATTTTAATATATTGGCCTTAAATATAACTGTACTAGCCTACACTATAGTTAAGTGGCCTATAAAATTTAGTAGAGGCAAGAGGTCGTTGTTTATTATAAGAACTCAAAGAATCAGGCAGCTAACTAAGTCCAATATAAGCAATTGTTTGTTTTTCTAATGATCATCTTTTAATTTGAAGTTTCTTACTAGGTTGCTAGCTACCATTTAAACCCGGATTGGGTAATAGGTTGCTAACTACCGCTGCAACCTAGATATTCTTATTTCTGCTACTATGGGCTAAGGTTCGTTCTTTCATGTAAAACTAGCAAAACATTTTTTAAGTCTGATGAAGATTTAACTAATGTGTCAAAAGTAAGGTTGCAAGTCGACGATTTTGTTTTGGCCTTATTATAATTGGTATGGTGAAATAATAATATGCATATGGCTCTTAAATCATACTTCTTAATGGTCCCATATGGTTTAGTGCCTAGGATAGTTAACTTTCACTTAACAGGCCAGGGTTCGATTCCCGGTGTGGGAAAATTTTTAACTCTATAATCTTCGAACATTTGAACCTTTTATAATTTATAATGATGTATACTATAAATACTGTAATCTTAACTATAGTGAAGTTGCCTATGCAAGTTAGTATAGGGAAGAGTTCGATCTTTATTATAATTTTCCTTCGCTGTTGATAGGTATGCTTGTATATATATTTTTATTGCTGCTACATAAACTGCAATTGCTCCTTCCAAAATTAATATACGAATTTTCTAAGAAGTACGCCTCCGTATATTCACTGTGTTGTCGAACATTTTCCATTGCATCTATAAACTGTTCCGCAGTTGCCAATCCATACCTTGGAAGCTTTTCGTTAAACTGACAACATTTCTTTTGGATATTGCCATGAAGCTTTGCCAAAGCATTTCTAGCCGACTTTTCAACAGCATCCGCTCTTTCAAAGAGAATTTTAATCTGTAATTTCGAATACTTTTCGTGATCCCGATAAAACATGCGTAAAATGTTTCTCAATTTACAAAGATCAGCCTGCATTTTTGCCATCTTCTTGTATTTCTGAATGTAATTTTTCCCTTTGTCCTTATGCGTTCTTCGGTACAACCTCGCAGAGAATTTAATTTTTTCATTATAGCTTTTGTCACCCCAGTATCTACCCATTATTCTGGTAGCAACTTTTTTCTTATGTTTGTTTCGGTAATCTATATCGTTATCATACCGTTCCTTGCTCTTTTGTTTCGCTGTCTCAATTTTCCCTTCTCGATACCCCTGATCCGTAAGATACCTCTGTTTTGCTCTGTCATATTTCATTTTCTTAAATCCTGGATCACAAGACATCTTAGTAGCAATCCTTACGCGTGCTCGAGCTTTATTGCGTTTGGTGGCATTTTTATCTCTTTTAAATAAACTTTTCTGATATTTCAGGATGTTAGCTTTATTTTTTGTGTAGTAAAGTTTTCTATTAGTAGAAATTTGGATTGTTCTATTTTGATATTGTTTTTGGTTATTCTTTCTTTTTTTTCCACTCGCGTGAGACCATATTTTTTCAAGGTTTAAAATTATTAAGCACACAAAATCCCGTGTCGAGTATCTAAAACCTAGCATAAAACAAAACTAATTTTAAAATTTTCAGGTATTTATCTTGTTTGAATTACAAAATTAGTATTATTGGTTAGACACCATAAATATTTTTGCAGTTTAAATAATAAGTTTAGTGATTCTGGACTGAAAACTAAAATAATTGCAATTATGAGACAATAATATGGAGATATGTACTTTACGGGTTACAGGATACAATAATAAATTTGAACTGAGATGAAAAAAAAATTTCTTCCAGGAGACAAAAAGCAAAACTAATTTTAGAATTTTCATGTATTTTTGTTGTTTAAATTAAAAAATTACTATTACTGATTAGGCATCATAAATATTTTTGCAGTTTACATAATAATTTTAGCGATTAAGCCAAAAAAGAAAATTTTGGTTCCAGGAGTTTCGGTTACTATTGAGACAAGTAGCTATTATTACTATAGAGTTCATTACATGGACTGTTTTATTGCTTCAAAATTCAAATATCTTTGAAAAGACTGCAGTATGAAAATACATCAAAAATGCAATTTTTTTGACAAAATTGATTCTACTTTAAAAAGTATTTTATTTTTAAATACAAAAGTGACTAGATGTTGCAATTTCCTTTAAAATGAGCTATTATACAGCTCTCTATGATTTTCCAGTGCCCAGCTAGCTGAGCAGAAAGAAAAAGCGGAAAGAAAAAAATATCCCGTTTGTGGAGAATAACGTGGTAAAAGTCAATTTTCTTGATTTTCAAGCCAATATATTTTCTTTGTTATTCAAGCCAAAGGGAGGTAAGTTTCCTTTATAGAGGATTCGGACAAGGCGGTTCTAATGGTGTACTTTTTGTTTTGATCTGACTCTTTTTTAGGAGTTGGGGGGTTTTATATTTCTTGACATTGGAGGTGATCGTCTCTTACTAGGTTGCTAGCTACCGCTGCAACCCGGACAAGTAACCTGCTGCCCAATTTTTGGTTTTGAATGTTTACTCAGATTGTTATAGGTGACTTCAGCCATCATAATTTCCTTGTCAGATCTAGATTCAGAGCATTCTTCAATAGTTGTCTCGTACTTTTCAGGACAGTTTGTTCTACTACACAGAGAATTTTTTGCCAAATATTCAGTAGAACTAAAAGAACTGTTTAAAACACAGTTAGAAATGCTTTTTCTTGAGTCGGTGCTCCAGGAATTTGTTCTAAATCATTAGTCTTACAAACACATTTACTAATAACCCTAACAGGCTCGTTTTCGCCATAATTGAAAAACATTGCTTTTCCTTCGCTGTTGATAGGTATGCTTGTATATATGTTTTTATTGCTGCTACATAAACTGCAATTGCTCCTTCCAAAATTAATATACGAATTTTCAAAGAAGTACGCCTCCGTATATTCACTGTGTTGTCGAACATTTTCCATTGCATCTGTAAACTGTTCCGCAGTTGCCAATCCATACCTTGGAAGCTTTTCATTAAACTGACAACATTTCTTTTGGATATTACTATGAAGCTTTGCCAAGGAATTTCTAGCCGACTTTTCAACAGCATCCGCTCTTTCAAAGAGAATTTTAATCTGTAATTTTGAATACTTTTCGTGATCCTGGTAAAACATGCGTAAAATGTTTCTCAATTTACGAAGATCAGCCTGCATTTTTGCCATCTTCTTGTATTTCTGAATGTAATTTTTCCGTTTGTCCTTATGCGTTCTTCGGTACAACCTCGCAGAGAATTTAATTTTTTCATTATAGGTTTTGTCACCCCAGTATCTACTCATTATTCTGGTAGCAACTTTTTTCTTATGTTTGTTTCGGTAATCTTCATCATTATCATACCGTTCCCTGCTCTTTTGTCTAGCCTGCTCAATTGTTGCTTCTCTATAAAGTTTATCATTGTGATAACGCTCCTTGATCTTTTGTCTAGCCTGCTCAATTCTTGCTTCTCTGTAATGTTCATCATTACCATACCGTTCCTTGATCTTTTGTTTGGCTGTCTCAATTTTTGCATGTCTATAATCTTCATCATTGTGATAACGTTCCCTGCTCTTTTGTCTAGCCTGCTCAATTGTTGCTTCTCTATAAAGTTTATCATTGTGATAACGCTCCTTGATCTTTTGTTTAGCCTGCTCAATTCTTGCTTCTCTGTAATGTTCATCATTACCATACCGTTCCTTGATCTTTTGTTTGGCTGTCTCAATTTTTGCATGTCTATAATCTTCATCATTGTGATAACACATCTTGCTGTTTTGTTTTGCTCTCTCAATTATTACTTCTCGATACGCCTGGTCGGTTGAATACCTTTGTTTTGCTCTCTCAATTATTACTCCTCGATACACCTGGTCGGTTGAATACCTTTGCTTTTTTCTTTTCAAGTTACTATCTCTGTTGTTTGTGTAGTACTCTTTCTTCAACTTGCGTATAGCCTGCTTTGATCTAACCATTATTCTAATCAAGAATGAAAGAATTTTCAGTTTTGACTTTCCTTATATACTAATTATGACGTCACTCTATTCACGTCATAACTCTAATATAAAACTATGATGACGTTCATTATTTATCTAGTAGGGTTTCAGACAAAGTATTTCTAATGATGTACTTTTGTTTTGATCTGACTCTATTTTTAGGAGTTTTGGGTTTTTATATTTCTTAGCATTGGACTGATCGTCTATTACTAGGTTGCTAGCTACTGCTGCAACCCAAATTCACATATATATTTATTTATGAGAGGCAGCCTGGCCGAGTGGTCCAAGGCACTGGTGTTAGCCACCAGTCTCTTCAGAGGCGTGGGTTCAATTCTTACCGCTGGTATACGATTATGTTTGAAAGACTGCAGTGTGAAAAGACATCAAAATGCAGTTTTTGGTGGAAAAATTTATTCTCTTTTAGAAATAATTTATTTTAGTTACTATAGATTTTTAACCCAATTAATTTCCTTTAAAATGAGCTATTGAACAACCCTCCACGATGTTCCAGTGCCAAGCTATCTCTGGATACAAAAAAAGAAAAAAAAAGAAAAAAAAAGAAAAAAATATCCCGTTTAGGCAGAATGTTGTAGTAGCTGCCACTTTTCTTGATTTTCAAGCCAATATATTTCCCTTGCTGTTCAAGCCAAGGGACAGAAATTTTACTATGCAGGGGTTTCGGACAAGGCGGTTCTAATGGTGTACTTTTTGTTTTGATCTGACTCTTTTTTTAAGAACTATGGGTTTTTATATTTCTTAACATTGGACGTGATCGTCTCTTACTAGGTTGCTAGCTACCGCTGCAACCCGGAAATATAAATACTGTAATCTTAACTATAGTGAAGTTGCGTATGCAAGTTAGTATAGGGAAGAGTTTGATCTTTATTATACTAGCTACCGCTGCAACCCGGATAGTGAAATGTTATTCCAATGATCGTATTTTAATGTAGAATCAAATGTAACCTTTTATGACGTCATTTATACCACAGACCTCTTTTCTTTTTCCCATTGCATTAGTTACTATGAGATAGACTTCGGTCCTTACTGTAAATTATAATTTTTTAGGAACTATGGGTTTTTATATTTCTTAACATTGGACGTGATCGTCTCTTACTAGGTTGCTAGCTACCGCTGCAACCCGGATTAAGTGGCCTATAAAATTTAGTATAGGCAAGAAGTCATTCTTTATTATAATTAAGTGGCCTAAGCAAGCTAGTATAGGCAAGAGTTTGTTCTTTATTGTAACAAGCTATCTCTGGATACAAAAAAAGAAAAAAAAAAGAAAAAAATATCCCGTTTAGGCAGAATGTTGTAGTAGCTGCCACTTTTCTTGATTTTCAAGCCTATATATTTCCCTTGCTCTTCAAGCCAAGGGACATAAATTTTAATATGTAGGGGTTTCGGACAAGGCGGTTCTAATGGTGTACTTTTTGTTTTGATCTGACTCTTTTTTTAAGAACTATGGGTTTTTATATTTCTTAACATTGGACGTGATCGTCTCTTACTAGGTTGCTAGCTACCGCTGCAACCCGGATACAGTATCGATCCTTTATGTAATTTTCTTGATTTTCAAGCCAATATATTTTCTTTGTTATAGAGGTTTCAGACAAGACGGTTCTAATGGTGTACTTTTTGTTTTGACCTGACTCTTTTTTTAGGAGTTGGGGGGTTTTATATTTCTTAACATTGGAGGTGATCGTCTCTTACTAGGTTGCTAGCTACCGCTGCAACCCGGATAAAGAACGAACTCCAGCTTATAGTAACCCTTTTAAAAACAAATATAAATTGTAACTGCCAACTGAGGAAGAATCCTAATTTTAAGCTGATTTAGGAATGTGTAACTTTATAAATAAGTTTTTGTGTTTTTGTCCGAAATAAAGTAAATCTAGTGACGTCTGTGATATATATAACCTAGTTACAAACAGGAAAAATCCTACGGATTTTTCTTCTTTGAAATAGTAAAAGACGAACCTCAAACAATCAAGTATCTAACTAAGTCCAATGTTTCCAATGGTTTGTTATTCTAGTGATCGTATTTTATTGTAATAATTGACAAATAATATTTATGATGAACTATATCGGTCCTTTATATAACTATCTGTGGAATTACTAACCTATACTATAATTAAGTGGCGTATAAAATTTAGTATAGGCAAGAGGTCGTTCTTTATTATAATTTAAAATGAGCTATTCAACAACCCTCTACGATGTTCCAGTGCCAAGCTATCTGTGGACAAGAAAAAAAAAAAAAAAAAAAAAAAAAAATATCTCGTTTGGGGAGAATAACGTGGTTAAAGTCAATTTTCTTGATTTTCAAGCCAATATATTTCCCTTGCTGTTCAAGCCAAGATACAGAAAGTTTCCTATACAGGGGTTTCGGACAAGGCGGTTCTAATGGTGCACTTTTTGTTTTGATCTGACTCTTTTGTTAGGAACTATGGGTTTTTATATTTCTTAACATTGGACGTGATCGTCTCTTACTAGGTTTCTAG
Organism: Artemia sp. Qi Xiang Cuo; assembly: GCF_049724085.1. Classification (NCBI taxonomy): domain Eukaryota; kingdom Metazoa; phylum Arthropoda; class Branchiopoda; order Anostraca; family Artemiidae; genus Artemia; species Artemia sp. Qi Xiang Cuo. Next base: position 44,997 of record NW_028300616.1, read on the forward strand.
CTACCGCTGCAACCCGGATAACCTATACTATAATTAAGTGTCGTACAAAATTTAGTATAGGCAAAAGGTCGTTCTTTATTATACCCGAGTTCGATTCCCGGTAAGAGATATTTTTTACCTCTGATGATTTCTTAAGGAAAATTTACCATCTATATAACGATTCCTTAGAATACTTCAGTTACTATGGACTACAGTTCGTTCTTTATTGTATTCGAAAAAAGGGAGAAAGACCCCCTAAAAGTTATAGAACCTTAATGAAAATCACACCATCATATTCAGCGTATCAGAGAACCCTACTGTAGAGTTTTTAAGCTCTTATCTACAAAAATGTGGAATTTTCCATTTTTTTGCCCGAAGAAAGATCACGGATGCGTGTTTATTTGTTTATGGTTTGGAGAAAAAAATCAGCCCTTCCCCCTTTTTTCGAAAATCAGCCAAATGTTCTCAGGCACGTAACTTTTGATGGGTAAGATTAAACTTAATGAAACTTATATATTTGAAATCAGAATTAAAATCTGATTCTTTTGATGCCTATCTATTTATCCGTATATACACAGATTTGTGGAAAAATCAAATCAATGAATACCTTACTACAGCACAATGGATGAAAGTGTGCCTCATGATTCGAGGTTTGCGGGTTCAAATCCGCCTGTAGTAAGGGATCAATATCGAATAAAGGAATGATTCCTTAATATATGTCGTCTTCCAATTTCTTGTTCAAAATCATGATAATACAATCAACATATCGCCAAATGCTGTGTTCTTGGTTGATGTGGTGCTTAAATTCTGTTTTACCGTAGCTTGCTTTCTCCAAACCACAAATAAAGCAAGGAGAGATTGTTTTTGTCTCTTGATTTTTTCCTACACTCACGCAATCTGATAGCCCTCCATACACGGTGGAGCCAATTACAATGAAGCTTAACTTAGTGGTGAAAAATCTCAGACTTACGTCAAATGCTACACGCCAGTAGTATTTGGGATTATTTTTACTAATAGGTATTAAAATGCACAAGGATCCATCTCCATTTCCAAGGAGCTGAAGAAATAGCCCAATGAAACAATCAGGAATTGAATCGCACGAACATACCCAACTTTGGGCATCTGCCTCTTGGTATACCTCTCTTTGGAAATTTTCGATACGGCTCAATAGTAATCGAAACTTTTAAAAACGAAATTTTGATGTCAATAAATGTATCAAAAGAATGTGTTTATAATGCTGATCCTAAATATATTTTTCTTCTTTGAAATAGTAAGAGACTAGCCTCAAAAAATCAAGTAGCTAACTAAATCAAATGTATGTATTGGGTTTTTATTCCAATGACCGTCTTTTAGTGGAAAATTTTAATATATTGACCTTAAATATAATAACTGTACTAGCCTATACTATAGTTAAGTGGCCTATAAAATTTAGTATAGGCAAGAAGTCGTTCTTTATTATACTATACTATAATTAAGTGGCGTATAAAATTTAGTATAGGCAAGAGGTCGTTCTTTATTATAAAATTTTTTTGACAAAATTGATTCTACTTTAAAAAGTATTTTATTTTTAAATACAAAAGTAACTAGATGTTGCAATTTCCTTTAAAATGAGCTATTATACAGCTCTCTATGATTTTCCAGTGCCCAGCTAGCTGAGGAGAAAGAAAAAGTGGAAAGAAAAAAATATCCCGTTTGTGGAGAATAACGTGGTTAAAGTCAATTTTCTTGATTTTCAAGCCAATATATTTCCCTTGCTGTTCAAGCCAAGGGACAGAAAGTTTCCTATACAGGGGTTTCGGACAAGGCGGTTCTAATGGTGTACTTTTTGTTTTGATCTGACTCCTTTTTTAGGAGCTATGGGTTTTTATATTTCTTAACATTGGAGGTGATCGTCTCTTACTAGGTTGCTAGCTACCGCTGCAACCCGGATCAAGTAGCTAACTAAGTCCAATGTATGCAATGGTTTGTTATTGTAATGATCTTCTTTTAATGTAATTTCGTAAGAAAAATGATACTATTTAAAAATAATTTGTTTTATAACTACAAAAAGTTTTTAACCCCATTAATTTGCTTTAAAATGAACCATTAAACAACTCTCTACGATGTTCCAGTGCCAAGCTATCTGTGGAATTACTAATTAATACTCTGAAATTATTGCTAGAATTACGTGGCGTATAAAATTTAGTATAGGCAAGAGGTCGTTCTTTATTATATCCTTTAAAAAGAGCCATTGAACAACTATCTACGATGTTCCATTGCCAAGCTATCTCTGGAAACAAAAGAAAAAAAAATATCCCGTTTAGGCAGAATATTGTAGTAGCTGTCACTTTTCTTGATTTTCAAGCCAATATATTTCCCTTACTGTTCAAGCCAAGGGACAGAAAGTTTCTTATACAGGGGTTTCGGACAAGGCGGTTCTAATGGTGTACTTTTTGTTTTGATCTGACTCCTCTGTTAGGAACTATGGGTTTTTATATTTCTTAACATTGGACGTGATCGTCTCTTACTAGGTTGCTAGCTACCGCTGCAACCCGGACTACCGCTACAACCCGGATCAAACAATCAAGTAGATAACTAAATCGAATATATACAATGATTTGTTATTCCAATGATCGTCTTTTATTGTAACGTATAAAATTTAGTATAGGCAAGAAGTCGTTCTTTATTATAATAAAAAAAAATTAGTTAAAAAAAAATTAAGTACAAATGGCACTAGATCTAGAGATTTTCTTTAAAGTGAGCCGTTGAAAAACTCTACGATGTTCCAGTGCCAAGCTATCTGTGGAAAAGAGAAAAGAAAGAAAAAAATATCCCGTTTGTGGAGAATAATGTGGTTAAAGTCAATTTTCTTGATTTTCAAGCCAGTATATTTTCTTTGATATTCAAGCCAAAGGGTGGTAAGTTTCCTTTATAGGGGTTTCGACAAGGCGGTTCTAATGGTGTACTTTTTGTTTTGATCTGACTCTTTTTTAGGAGTTAGGGGTTTTTATATTTCTTAACATTGGACGTGATCGTCTCTTACTAGGTTGCTAGCTACCGCTGCAACCCGGATTCCTTTATGTAAACTTTACTAACCTGTACTATAGTTAAGTGGCCTATAAAATTTAGTATAGGCAAGAGGTCGTTCTTTATTATATTTCAACCCAATTAATTTCCTTTAAAATGATCCATTGTACAACTTTCTACGGTGTTCCAGTGCGAAGCTATCTGTGGAAAAGAATAAAGAAAAAAAAATATCCCATTTAGGCAGAATGTTGCCTCCTTTTTTAGGAACTGTGGGTTTTTATATTTCTTAACATTGGACGTGATCGTCTCTTACTAGGTTGCTAGCTACCGCTGCAACCCCGATTATGTACAAAAATCAAATATCTTTGAAAGACTGCAGTAAAAAAAGACATCAAAAATACAGTTTTTAATTGAAAAATTTATTCTGTCTTAGAAATATTTTATTTTAGATACAAAGGATTTTTAACCCAATTAATTTTCTTTAAAATGAGCCATTGAACAACTTCCTACGATGTTCCAGTGCAAAGCTATCTCTGGAAAACAAGAAAAAAATAAAAATATCCCGTTTAGACAGAATGTTGTAGTAGCTGCCACTTTTCTTGATTTTCAAGCCAATATATTTCCCTTGCTGTTCAAGCCAAGGGACAAAAAGTTTCCTATACAGGGGTTTCTGACAAGGCGGTTCTAATAGTGTACTTTTTGTTTTGATCTGACTCCTTTTTTAGGAACTATGGGTTTTTATATTTCTTAACATTGGGCGTGATCGTCTCTTACTAGGTTGCTAGCTACCGCTGCAACCCGGATTATGTACAAAAATCAAATATCTTTGAAAGACTGCAGTATGAAAAGACATCAAAAATACAGTTTTTAATTGAAAAATGTATTCTGTCTTAGAAATAATTTATTTTAGTTACAAACGATTTTTAACCCAATTAATTTCCTTTAAAATGAGCCATTGGACAACTTTCTACGATTTTCCAGTGCAAAGCTATCTCTGGAAAACAAGAAAGAAAAAAAAATATCCCGTTTAGGCAGAATGTTGTAGTAGCTGCCACTTTTCTTGATTTTCAAGCCAATATATTTCCCTTGCTGTTCAAGCCAAGGAACAGAAAGTTTCCTTTACAGGGATTTCAGACAAGGCGGTTCTAATGGTGTACTTTTTGTTTTGATCTGACTCCTTTTTTAGGAACTATGTGTTTTATATTTCTTAACATTGGACGTGATCGTCTCTTACTAGGTTGCTAGCTACCGCTGCAACCCGGATGATCGTCTCTTACTAGGTTGCTAGCTACCGCTGCAACCCGGATTCCCATTACAATTGTAAACTGTTCCACAGTTGCCGGTCCATACCTTGGTATGGATTATGGTTCGCCTCAGAAGTTGAACAATATACTTCTATGTACATTTCATCCCCAACAAAGAATTGAGATTTTTTGTACTAAATTTAGGATACCTGCCGATGTGACTGCGTGAGGAATTTCTAGACACATCATCTACCCCATAATTACTTGTTTACTATCAGTTGCTGTAGCGCATTGGCTAGTGAGCTGTTTTCCTGACAACTAAGATAGAAGTTCGAGTCGCTCTACAGTAACAAGTGAATCCTGATTATAAAACCATGGTTTACACAATAAGATATGGCAATACTCCAACAATATAAAACCACAAATTCACGTCCATATCGAAATTGCCAATTGTTACTTTTTCTTTGTTTTTCTGAAAGCATTTATTTCTTATAGCTCTTTGGAATTTCAGCCCCGTATCAAGTTTCAAAAACCTAACAAAAACTAAAACTAATTTTTAAATTTTCAGGTATTTTTCAGTTTAAATTATAAGATAAAAACTATTTCTTAGATACCATAATTGTTTTTGCAGGTTGCTAGCTACCACTGCAACCCGGATGATGTGTGTTGCATCATCATGCATATAATGACGTTCTTGAATATAAATGAAATATTCAAACTATTGCTCGAATACCATGAATATTTTTGCAGTTTACACAAGCTGCAAAGAACGCAAAGGCTGATCTTTGTAAATTGAGAAAAATTTTACGAATGTTTTACCAGGATTACGAAAATTATTCAAAATTAAAGATTAGAATTATCTCTGAAAGAATAGATTTTGTTGAAAAGTCAGCTAGAGATGCTTTCGCAAAACTTCATAGTAATATCCAAAAGAAATGTTGCATGTTTAGTGAAAAGCTTCCAAGCTATAGACCGGCAACTGTGGAACAGTTTACAGATGTAATGTGAAATCTTATACATCACTGTGAATATATGGAGGCATAATTGTTCTTTACTTATTTTTCAGCTTAAATTCGATGATCGAGCCTTTGTGTACTAAATACATCCAACGACTATGACGTCATTGATCAATATTGTATATAAAAATTAAGTTTTTCGTAAAAAATAATTAATAAAAAAAAATTAAGTACAAACAGCACTAGATCTAGAGATTTGCTTTAAAATGAGCAATTGAACAACTCTACGATGTTCCAGTGCCAAGCTATCTATGGAATATAAAGTTTAAATACAAGTTTACCACGAACTGTTTGATTGCTTCACAAATCAAATATCTTTTAAAAGACAGCAGTACGAAAAGACATCAAAAATACAGTTTCTAGTAGAAAAATTTATCCTGTTTTAAAAATAATTTGTTTTAGTTACGAAAGGTTTTTAACCCAATTAATTTCCTTTAAAATAAGCCATTGAACAGCTCTCTACGATGTTCCAGTGCCAAGCTATCTCTGGAAAAGAACAAGAAGAAGAAAGAAAAAAAATATCCCGTTTGTGGAGAATAACGTGGTTAAAGTCAATTTTCTTGATTTTCAAGCCAATATATTTTCTTTGTTATTCAAGCCAAAGGGTGGTAAGTTTCCTTTATAAGGGTTTCGGACAAAGCGGTTCTAATGATGTACTTTTTGTTTTGATCTGAGTCTTTTTTTAGGAGTTAGGGGTTTTTATATTTCTTAACATTGGACGTGATCGTCTCTTACTAGGTTGCTAGCTACCGCTGCAACCCGGATTAAAAAATAAATAAATACAAATGCCACTAGACCTAGAGATTTTCTTTTAAAATGAGCCATTGAACAACTCTCTACGATGTTTCAGTACCATGCTATCTTTGAAAGAGAAGAAGAAGAAGAAAGAAAAATATCCCGTTTGTGGAGAATAACGTGGTTTAAGTCAATTTTCTTGATTTTCAAGCCAATATATTTTCTTTGTTATTCAAGCCAAAGGCCGGTAAGTTTCCTTTATAGGTGTTTAGGACAAGGCGGTTCTAATGGTGTACTTTTTGTTTTGATCTGGCTCTCTTTTCAGGAGTTATGGGTTACTTTAGTATTTACTATGGGGCTTGATCGTCTCTTACTAGGTTGCTAGCTACCGCTGTAACCCGGACTATACTATAAAAAAGCAAAACTAATTTTAGAATTTTCATGTATTTTTGTTGTTTAAATTAAAAAATTACTATTACTGATTAGGTATCATAAATATTTTTGCAGTTTACATAATAATTTTAGCGATTAAGCCAAAAAAGAAAATTTTGGTTCCAGGAGTTTCGGTTACTATTGAGACAAGTAGCTATTATTACTATAGAGTTCATTACATGGACTGTTTTATTGCTTCAAAATTCAAATATCTTTGAAAAGACTGCAGTATGAAAATACATCAAAAATGCAATTTTTTTGACAAAATTGATTCTACTTTAAAAAGTATTTTATTTTTAAATACAAAAGTGACTAGATGTTGCAATTTCCTTTAAAATGAGCTATTATACAGCTCTCTATGATTTTCCAGTGCCCAGCTAGCTGAGCAGAAAAAAAAAGCGGAAAGAAAAAAATATCCCGTTTGTGGAGAATAACGTGGTAAAAGTCAATTTTCTTGATTTTCAAGCCAATATATTTTCTTTGTTATTCAAGCCAAAGGGCGGTAAGTTTCCTTTATAGAGGATTCGGACAAGGCGGTTCTAATGGTGTACTTTTTGTTTTGATCTGACTCTTTTTTTAGGAGTTGGGGGGTTTTATATTTCTTGACATTGGAGGTGATCGTCTCTTACTAGGTTGCTAGCTACCGCTGCAACCCGGATCAAAATTAAAGTGCTTACTATTGCCTAGAGTTAGTTGTTTACAATATCGTAACAATTTATTTTATGATAATAATTAGTTTTGTTAATTACAAAAGGTTTGTATATACAGCAATTTCCATTAAAATGAGCCATTAGACAGCTCTTTATTATGACCAAGAAATGTTTGATTTAAAAATTCAATTAATATGGGTTACACTTCATTCCTTATTGTAATTACCATAATCAACTATATCTGTCCTTTATGAAAACTTTACTAACCTATACTATAGTTAAGTGGGCTATAAAATTTAGTATAGGCAAGAGGTCGTTCCTTATTATGAAACTCCTCCCTGAATTGCATTTTCTGGGTCATCTTCAATGTTTTCATCAATATTTTCTGCCTTCAGAATTTCTTTTGCACGTTCTCGGACCCTTTCTTCAAATTCTATATCGCTTTTCCTCTTAACAACAAATTTTTCGTGGTAAGCTACCATGTTGGGATAGTTTACGCTTTCAACACAGTAGGTTTTGTAGTTGCTATTTCCACTGACTACTAGTTCATTTTCATCTCTCCAAGGTTTAAACAATTTTAAAAGATCTCCATAGTAAGCATTTTTCTTCTCGTCAGTTTCAAATGGGTTTACCTTTCTGTGCTGTATGATATACGGTTTAAAAAGCCTTTTTCTGAGGTAGAAGGACCCGTCAGTTAATATCATATTATCATCAGTACCATTACGCTCCCGTTCATACCAAGACAATAACTGTAAAAGACTGATATTTTCCATATGTTCCGGTCTTTTAGGGTAGATATCAATAACCCAGTGGGTAATGTACAAATCACTACTCTGTGGATTGTTTTTAGCAAGCTTTTCAAGCTCCTCATACCTTCTCAGTGTCCTCTTCACCTCGCTCTTTTTCGCAAGGTCAACATATCTAAATTGTCTAGAAATACTATCCAATTTAGTACCAAGAAGCCTATCAGCAGCTTCAACTGCTCCAACTTGACGGGTTTTTATGGACTTCAACAAGTAGGACATAGTTCGTTGACCAAGACTTTTGCATGCATTATTTACTTCCTCCCACATTGCTTCTATTTCGACACTCTCTGCTTTTGTCATGTAATCGGTAATGTAATACGGTAATTTAGAGCCCAAATGGCCAATATATTGAACATCAATGTTTGCTTGATTAGCAATAAGTAACGCAGGAGAATAGACATTTATATAACGCTCGTCATCTCTTCAAAGCAGATGATATATTCTTTTTCTTGGCTTTTTACTGTTTGTACCATGAGCCAAGCAGTCAAGGATGTCATATAATTCTGTTCGTTCCTTTGTAGGACGAGGAAAGCCAAACTTACAATACTTAACCCATCTTCCTCCTTTTCTCTTATACTTTCTTTGACAGTATGTATTACAGCGGTGCACTTGATGGTCTTTGACCAGTTTGTGAAGAGTTGGACTAGTCAATCTATTTGGTATTTCACAAGTTATAATACTATTGATATACTGAATCACTTCAGACGCTGTTGATTTCCCAATAATAGGAGCATCTTCAATCCACAACACACAGTGTACATGAGGCGCACCTCGTTTCTGATACTCGATACGCCAGAAATGATCCTTAATTTTACCAAACAAAGGATTTGTCTTTGAACAAATTAGCTCATTAAATATAGGTGTCCATTTTTTGTCAAAGTGCATGGAAACTGCAATTGGATCTAGACACGTCAACTCTGCTGGGGTCATTTTTGCCACACCAGGTAAGTTCTTATGGACAGTCCGTAAATAGTCAATAAATTCAGGAGAGTACCACTCAGCACATGAAACTGTCAAAAACAAAGTCGGTGGACCCAATTGCTCAATCATTGACTTTACTTTATAGGAAAGAGATTGAAAATACTGCTGAGATCCTCTGATTTTTGATTGAACAGAAAACAAAGTCGCTTCCATCTCTCCATCACGGGAATGAAGCCTTTCTATAAATTGACGAGCATTTTGATTTGGTTTCACAGTCCGCAACATATGACCAACGCTATTACACATGTAAGAGAATTCTTGCAATTGGAAACTGTGAAAAAGAAACTGTTTGTCAAGACGAAACTTAGTATGTCTGCTATGAAGCCTTGATTTAAAATATTCTGCATTCCTAATCCGAAATGGTCTTGCCTTGTCACGCAAGCCATATTTGCCTTTCGGGAAAAGATTTGGAAACACTTTTAGATCAAGTTCTTCCTGAAATAAGTCTTCGCTCTCACCTTTTAGTTTCTTGATTTGAAATTGGTCAGTACCAAGATCTTCAATTTGCTTAAAATCTTCAATGAAGTCTTTTGGAACCGCTGAATTGAGAGGCTGGACAGAAAAATGTTCAACCAATGTAGATTTTGCACTTTCTGTCAGTTTCTGAAGGATTGCAGCTTCTGGTATTTCAGGTAAATTATCAACACCAACCGCTTTTTCAGCAAGACGTGCTTCAAGTATTTTTTTTAAATCTTCTAGGGTGTATGCATGTATTGTTTTATAGAGACTGTTGTTCTCTCTTAACCACAACAGTGCTTCATGGACTTTTCTCAGATCTATTAGTGCAGTCCAAACATTCTTGTTGTAAGTAGGCTGACCATTGACAATGACTACAAAACTATCAATGTTAAGAAGTTTTTCAGGCTGAATATCTGCATTTGCTTGCACATCAACAGGTAGATATACTATTCTCCCCTTAAGAGCGTCAACAAGTTCTGTTCTAGATCTCTTCAATGCAGTTACTTGCCCTAATCTGACGATCGTAAGACAAGGCATTACAAATCGAATCATTGCCATTTCAAAATTATTTAAACACTTTATACATTCCGGTGTACAGTCTATATGAAGGTTATTTAATACTGATCGGACATTCTCCTGACTTTTCAACATTTTCCCAGCACAGTAATCACAGACAAAGAATGAATCTATGACATCCTCTTTCCAACCTGTACATTGAATTAGTTCTTCTCTGTCATCTTTGGGTATGTCCTGTTGTAGGTGTTCTAAAATCGTGGCCATCATTACATCAAAACCTTTCTTATTTGAAAGGGATCTTAGACTCTTCAATTGGTATTTTGTCTTTATCTGCTCACAACTGTCACAATGCATTGTGGGGTATACATCCCTAATGTTAGCTACCTTATCAAGGCTCTCACCAAATAATTTTATTATTGTATTTTCATCCACAGAAACTCTAATATTGCTATCACCGTAAATGAAGTCTTGACTATTATTACGACAGAGTCTACTTGACACTTCTTCTATGTAATGACTTAGTTCCTTGTACGAGCCCTCGACTTTTAGTAGATTAATATGTTGTATAATCTTACATTTTGATACTGCCTTATATACGCTATTAATGAAACAGTTCAAGACAGGAAAATGTGGAGCTAGTGCCCTTAGAGAACGCAAATAGCTCTGACATCCCTCATTAGGGCTACAGTATAACGAATGCCCATGCTTTCTTGTGTCCCTGTAATTGATTTCACAATAATCCAAGCCGCCAAGGTAGAAATTAACCACTTTGTCAGTTGAAAATTTTAATGCTATATTGTTTTCAAGGATATCAAAAAGAATTTGACATAATTCAATATCCGTCGGATAGAGCTTGCAGATATCAGGGTGACATTGCCAAGTAACCTGCTGCCCAATTTTTGGTTTTGAATGTTTACTCAGATTGTTATAGGTGACTTCAGCCATCATAATTTCCTTGTCAGATCTAGTTTTAGAGCATTTTTCAATAGTTGTCTCGTACTTTTCAGGACAGTTTGTTCTACTACACAGAGAATTTTTTGCCAAATATTCAGTAGAACTAAACGAACTGTTTAAAACACAGTTAGAAATGCTTTTTTCTTGAGTCGGTGTTCCAGGAATTTGTTCTAAATCATTAGTCTTACAAACACATTTACTAATAACCCTAACAGGCTCGTTTTCGCCATAATTGAAAAACATTGCTTTTCCTTCGCTGTTGATAGGTATGCTTGTATATATATTTTTATTGCTGCTACATAAACTGCAATTGCTCCTTCCAAAATTAATATACGAATTTTCTAAGAAGTACGCCTCCGTATATTCACTGTGTTGTCGAACATTTTCCATTGCATCTATAAACTGTTCCACAGTTGCCAATCCACACCTTGGAAGCTTTTCGTTAAACTGACAACATTTCTTTTGGATATTGCTATGAAGCTTTGCCAAAGCATTTCTAGCCGACTTTTCAACAGCATCCGCTCTTTCAAAGAGAATTTTAATCTGTAATTTCGAATACTTTTCGTGATCCCGATAAAACATGCGTAAAATGTTTCTCAATTTACAAAGATCAGCCTGCATTTTTGCCATCTTCTTGTATTTCTGAATGTAATTTTTCCCTTTGTCCTTATGAGTTCTTCGGTACAACCTCGCAGAGAATTTAATTTTTTCATTATAGCTTTTGTCACCCCAGTATCTACCCATTATTCTGGTAGCAACTTTTTTCTTATGTTTGTTTCGGTAATCTATATCGTTATCATACCGTTCCTTGCTCTTTTGTTTCGCTGTCTCAATTTTCCCTTCTCGATACCCCTGATCCGTAAGATACCTCTGTTTTGCTCTGTCATATTTCATTTTCTTAAATCCTGGATCACAAGACATCTTAGTAGCAATCCTTACGCGTGCTCGAGCTTTATTGCGTTCGGTGGCATTTTTATCTCTTTTAAATAAACTTTTCTGATATTTCAGGATGTTAGCTTTATTTTTTGTGTAGTAAAGTTTTCTATTAGTAGAAATTTGGATTGTTCTATTTTGATATTGTTTTTGGTTATTCTTTCTTTTTTTCCACTCGCGTGAGACCATATTTTTTCAAGGTTTAAAATTATTAAGCACACAAAATCCCGTGTCGAGTATCTAAAACCTAGCATAAAACAAAACTAATTTTAAAATTTTCAGGTATTTATCTTGTTTGAATTACAAAATTAGTATTATTGGTTAGACACCATAAATATTTTTGCAGTTTACATAATAAGTTTAGTGATTCTGGACTGAAAACTAAAATAATTGCAATTATGAGACAATAATATGGAATGTACTTTACGGGTTACAAACCAAAAAAAGTTTGGTTCCAGGATACAATAATAAATTTGAACTGAGATGAAAAAAAAATTTCTTCCAGGAGACAAAAAGCAAAACTAATTTTAGAATTTTCATGTATTTTTGTTGTTTAAATTAAAAAATTACTATTACTGATTAGGCATCATAAATATTTTTGCAGTTTACATAATAATTTTAGCGATTAAGCCAAAAAAGAAAATTTTGGTTCCAGGAGTTTCGGTTACTATTGAGACAAGTAGCTATTATTACTATAGAGTTCATTACATGGACTGTTTTATTGCTTCAAAATTCAAATATCTTTGAAAAGACTGCAGTATGAAAATACATCAAAAATGCAATTTTTTTGACAAAATTGATTCTACTTTAAAAAGTATTTTATTTTTAAATACAAAAGTGACTAGATGTTGCAATTTCCTTTAAAATGAGCTATTATACAGCTCTCTATGATTTTCCAGTGCCCAGCTAGCTGAGCAGAAAAAAAAAGCGGAAAGAAAAAAATATCCCGTTTGTGGAGAATAACGTGGTAAAAGTCAATTTTCTTGATTTTCAAGCCAATATATTTTCTTTGTTATTCAAGCCAAAGGGCGGTAAGTTTCCTTTATAGAGGATTCGGACAAGGCGGTTCTAAAGGTGTACTTTTTGTTTTGATCTGACTCTGTTTTTAGGAGTTGGGGGGTTTTATATTTCTTGACATTGGATGATCGTCTCTTACTAGGTTGCTAGCTACCGCTGCAACCCGGATACTGTAAATCAGTCCAATATATGCAATGGTGTGCTTTTCTAATGATCGTCCTTTAATATAAACTATGGACTAAAGTTCGTTCTTTAATGTAAAAATTCGATGATCGAGCCTTTATGTAACCCGGATTAAAAAATAATTATCATATCTTATATGTAAATTTTATTTTATAAGTCTTCGATAGTCTAATGGTAAGTATGCTCACTTGTTACCTGGGAGAAGGGGGTTCTTTTCCCCGTCGGGGAGAACTTTTAATATGTTGAATTAAAAGCACTATCTTTTCAATTTAAAATTTAAAAAAGAAACTTGTTTATTTACATTCTAGCTAAAATAATGAAAATAATATGAATGAACCACAGTGTTCAGTTTCTTTGGACTTGAGTTCGTTTTTTAACTATAAATAAAAACAGGAAAAAGCCTACGGCTTTTTCTTCTTTTAAATAGTAAGAGAGGAAACTCAAACAATCAAGTAGCTAACTAAGTCCAATGTATGGAATGGTTTGTTATTTCAGTGACCGTCTTTTAATGTAAATTAAAATTATTGCTCAGATATCATAAATATGCTTGCAGTTTACATAATAACTTTAGCGATTCTAAACTGAAAAATAAAATATATTAAAAAATGGAATTTTTGGTCTGAAAATACATAGTCAATCCCACATCGGGTAGTTAGAACCCAACCAAAAATAAAACTAATTTTAACATTTTAAGGTATTTTTCTAGCTTGTATTGAAATATTCAAACTATTGCTCGGATAGCATGGATATTTTTGCAGTTTACACAAGCTGCAAAGAACGCACAGGCTGATCTTTGTAAATTGAGAAAAAATTTACGAATGTTTTACCGGGATTACGAAAAATATTCAAAATTAAAGATTAGAATAGATTAGAATAGATCTCTGAAAGAATAGATTTTGTTGAAAAGTCAGCTAGAGATGCTTTCGCAAAACTTCATAGTAATATCCAAAAGAAATGTTGCATGTTTAGTGAAAAGCTTCCAAGGTATAGACCTGGCAACTGTGGAGCAGTTTACAGATGTAATGGGAAATCTTAAACATCACTTTGAATATACGGAGGCATAATTGTCCTTTACTTAGTTTCAGCTTAAATTCGATGATCGAGCCTTTATGTAACTTTGAAAAGACTGCAGTATGAGAATACATCAAAAATGCAATTTATTTGAAAAAATTGATTCTACTTTAAAAAGTATTTTATTTTTAATTACAAAAATGACTAGATGTTTCAATTTCCTTTAAAATGAGCTATTATACAACTCTCTATGATATTCCAGTGCCCAGCTAGCTGAGCAGGAAAAATAAGCGGAAAGAAAAAAATATCCCGTTTGTGGAGAATAACGTGGTAAAAGTCTATTTTCTTGATTTTCAAGCCAATATATTTTCTTCGTTATTCAAGCCAAAGGGCAGTAAGTTTCCTTTATAGAGGATTCGGACAAGGCGGTTCTAATGGTGTACTTTTTGTTTTGATCTGACTCTTTTTTAGGAGTTGGGGGGTTTTATATTTCTTAACATTGGAGGTGATCGTCTCTTACTAGGTTGCTAGCTACCGCTGCAACCCGGATATTCAAATGATCGTCCTTTAATGCAATTTCATGCTATATTACTACAAACAGGAAAAAACCTACGGCTTTTCTTCTTTGAAATAGTAAGAGACGAGCCTCAAGCAATCAAGTAGCTAACTAAGTCCAATGTATGCAGTGGTATGTTATTCCAATGATCGTCTTTTAATGTAAACAGCCATGATACTGATGGGAATTACATAATCCCTATTTATGTTTCAGTTAACTTGGGCTAGGTGTCGTTCTTTACTGTAAAAATTCTTCTTCCAGGAGACAAAAAGCAAAACTAATTTTAGAATTTTCATGTATTTTTGTTGTTTAAATTAAAAAATTACTATAAATTATTAGGAATCATAAATATTTTTGCAGTTTACATAATTTTAGCGATTAAGCCAAAAAAGAAAATTTTGGTTCCAGGAGTTTCGGTTACTATTGAGACAAGTAGCTATTATTACTATAGAGTTCATTACCATGGACTGTTTTATTGCTTCAAAATTCAAATATCTTTGAAAAGACTGCAGTATGAAAATACATAAAAAATGCAATTTTTTTGACAAAATTGATTATACTTTAAAAATAATTTTATTTTTAATTACAAAAGTGACTAGATGTTGAAATTTCCTTTAAAATAAGCTATTATACAGCTCTCTATGATTTTCCAGTGCCCGGCTAGCTGAGCAGGAAAAAAAAGCAGAAAGAAAAAAATATTCTGTTTGTGGAGAATAACGTGGTAAAAGTCTATTTTCTTGATTTTCAAGCCAATATATTTTCTTTGTTATTCAAGCCAAAGGGCGGTAAGTTTCCTTTATAGAGGATTCGGACAAGGCGGTTCTAATGGTGTACTTTTTGTTTTGATCTGACTCTTTTTTAGGAGTTGGGGGGTTTTTATATTTCTTAACATTGGAGGTGATCGTCTCTTACTAGGTTGCTAGCTACCGCTGCAACCCGGACTACGGCTTTTTCTTCTTTTAAATAATAAGAGACGAACCTCAAGTGTACTACCCCTGGAACCACCATTTATCAGTTACAATGGATGAGAGATCGTTCTTCACTGTAGCAACCCGGATAACCTATACTATAATTAAGTGGCGTATAATATTTAGCATAGGTAAGAGGTCGTTCTTTATTACAATTTTAACTATAAATACGAACAGGAAAAAGCCTAGGGCTTTTTCTTCTTTTAAATTTTTTATCTTCTTTTAAATAGTAAGAGACGAAACTCAAACAATCAAGTAGCTAACTAAGTCCAATGTATGGAATGGTTTGTTATTTCAGTGATCGTCTTTTCATGTAAAAATATAAATACTGTAATCTTAACTATAGTAAAGTTGCGTATGCAAGTTAGTATAGGGAAGAGTTTGATCTTTATTATATCCGACACCCCGACATAGGATTTGCTATAATTAACAAAATAAACCATATTAAAAACAGGAAAAAGCTTACGGCTTTTTCTTCTTTGAAATAGTAAGAGACGAATCTTAAAACATCAAGTAGCAAACTAAGTTCAATGTATCTTACTAGGTTGCTAGCTGCCACTGCAACCCTGATTAATTTCAGCCATCTCTACAGCCATGATACTGATGGAAATTGCATAATCCCTATTTATGTTTCAGTTAATTGTAATTTTTTCTTTTCAAGATGCTATCTCTGTTTTTTTGGTAGTACTGTTTTTTTAACTTGCGTGTAGCTTGCTTGATTGAAACCATAATGTAACCATTAGTTGAATGTTTTTATGTCACCTATCAAGTATCAAGAACCTAACAAAAAATTAAACTAATTTTTAAATTTTCAGGTATTTTTCTAGTCTAAATTAAAAGATTAAAACTATTGTTCAGACACCATAAATATTTTTGCAGTTTGTAACTTTAGCGATTCTGAACTAAAAACGAAAATAAAATAAAAACTAATTTTTTAAATTTTTACGTCACGTCGCTAATTAAGTCATATATGGTTATTAGTACACAATAGGTTTTAGACATTACGTCATGTCACTTATTACGTCATATATGGTTATTAGTAGATAATCGGTAAAATATTCGTTCTTTATTATAATTTTCGTGATTTTCAAGCCAATATATTTCCCTTGCTGTTCAAGCCAAGGGACAGAAAGTTTCCTATACAGGGGTTTCGGACAAGGCGGTTCTAATGGTGTACTTTTTGTTTTGATCTGACTCCTCTGTTAGGAACTATGGGTTTTTATATTTCTTAACATTGGACGTGATCGTCTCTTACTAGGTTGCTAGCTACCGCTGCAACCCGGATTCACGAATGAGACCATTTTCATCTTTGTAGTTCTTAAGTAGTAATTATGACGTCACGGCGTAATGATTTTATTTCATGATGACGTCATGGCGCAATGATATTATTTCATGACGTCTTCAGAAACCACAACATAATTTCGTGTTTTTCTATTCACGTCATAGATCTAATATAAAGCTATGACGACATTCATTAGTTATCTAGTAGGGTTTCATACAAGGTAGTTCTAATGATGTACTTTTGTTTTGATCTTACTCTATTTTTAGGAGTTTTGGGTTTTTATATTTCTTAGCATGGGACTGATCGTCTCTTACTAGGTTGCTAGCTACTGCTGCAACCCAAATTATAAGAGGCAGCCTGGCCGAGTGGTCCAAGACACTGGTGCTAGCCACCAGTCTCTTCGGAGGCGTGGGTTCAAATCTTACCGCTGGTATACGATTATGTTTGAAAGGCTGCAGTGTGAAAAGACATCAAAAATGCAGTTTTTGGTGGACAAATTTATTCTCTTTTAGAAATAATTTATTTTAGTTACTATAGATTTTTAACCCAATTAATGTCCTTTAAAATGAGCTATTGAACAACCCTCTACGATGTTCCAGTGCCAAGCTATCTGTGGAAAAGAGAAAAAGAAAAAAAGAAAAAAATATCCCGTTTAGGCAGAATGTTGTAGTAGCTGCCACTTTTCTTGATTTTCCAGCCAATATATTTCCCTTGCTGTTCAAGCCAAGGGACATAAAGTTTCCTATATAGGGGTTTCGGACAAGGCGGTTCTAATGGTGTACTTTTTGTTTTGATCTGACTCCTTTTTTAGGAACTATGGGTTTTTATATTTCTTAACATTGGACGTGATCGTCTCTTACTAGGTTGCTAGCTACCGCTGCAACCCGGATAAACTGAAAAACTAACTCAGTCCAATATATGCAATGGTGTGCTTTTCTAACGATCGTCCTTTAATATAACAATCCTTACGCGTGCTCGAGCTTTATTGCGTTCGGTGGCATTTTTATCTTTTTTAAATAAACTTTTCTGATATTTCAGGATGTTAGCTTTATTTTTTGTGTAGTAAAGTTTTTTATAAGTAGAAATTTGGATTGCTCTATTTTGATATTTTTTTGGTTATTCTTTCTTTTTTTCTTTTCAAGTGAGACCATATTTTTTCAAGTTTTAAAATTATTAAGTACACAATACCCCGTGTCGAGTATCTAAAACCTAGCATAAAAAAACAAATTTTTAAATTTTCAGGTATTTATCTTGTTTGAATTACAAAATTAGTATTATTGGTTAGACACCATAAATATTTTTGCAGTTTACATAATAAGTTTAGCGATTCTGGACTGAAAACTAAAATAATTGCAATTATAAGACAATAATATGGAGATACGTACTTTACGGGTTACAAACCAAAAAAAGTTTGGTTCCAGGATACAAAATAACTTTGAACTGAGATGAAAAAAATTTTTCTTCCAGGAGACAAAAAGTAAAACTAATTATAAAATTTTCATATATTTTTGTTGTTTAAATTAAGAACTTACTATTACTGATTAGGCATCATAAATATTTTTGCAGTTTACATAATAATTTTAGCGATTAAGCCAAAAAAGAAAATTTTGGTTCCAGGAGTTGCGGTTACTATTGAGACAAGTAGCTATTATTACTATAGAGTTCATTACCATGAACTGTTTGATTGCTTAAAAATTCAAATATCTTTGAAAAGACTGCAGTATGAAAATACATCAAAAATGCAATTTTTTTGACAAAATTGATTCTACTATAAAAAGTATTTTATTTTTAATTACAAAAGACACTAGATGTTGCAATTTCCTTTAAAATGAGCTATTATACAGCTCTCTATGATTTTCCAGTGCCCAGCTAGCTGAGGAGAAAAATCAAGCGGAAAGAAAAAAATATCCCGTTTGTGGAGAATAACATGGTAAAAGTCAATTTTCTTGATTTTCAACCCAATATATTTTCTTTGTTATTCAAGCCAAAGAGCCGTAAGTTTCCTTTATAGAGGATTCGGATAAGGCGGTTCTAATGGTGTACTTTTTGTTTTGATCTGACTCTTTTTTTAGGAGTTGGGGGGTTTTATATTTTTTAACATTGGACGTGATCGTCTCTTACTAGGTTGCTAGCTACCGCTGCAACCCGGATGCAGTCACTTCTCATTGACTATCTTAACTGTTGAATTTAAGCATCTTATGCCTCTGCTTAAGTAGCATCTTTGCCTCCATTTTAACGGAATATAAACCATGCTTTAGCCATCATCTGCTAACTAGCCTTTACAATGCAGTACTTAGCATCCCTCATAATTTATACCACGCCTTGGAGAAATGATTTGAAAACTTTCTTTTGTGTCGTCTCGTCCCTGAGATCTTATACTCACATTAGCTGCAGTAAGGCGTGGCTCGTCACCGACTCCAGCAGAATTCCGAAACTAAAACATTGCATCATGCAACTGTTAACACTATGTGAAGTTTATTGGTTTCAGCATCAGGTTAGGTTAGGTTGGGTTAGGTTAGGTTAGGTTGCCTATGCCAAAATATTTGTTCCAATTGTTTTTTTTTCTGTCTAGGCTCTAAGGCTTTATCGTCTATGGCTTTACAATCCACTGTCAAATGTGTTTCTCTTTCAATTTCCAAGGTATAGAAGGCTGACTAGACACAAAAAATTAGAAAAAGCAGCGTTGCTCCGAAACAGAATCAACATTTACAGGACAGAGTGGGATATAAACTATGGACTAAAGTTCGTTCTTTAATGTAAAAATTCGATGATCGAGCCTTTATGTAACCCGGATTAAAAAATTATTATCATATCTTATATGTAACTTTTATTTTATAAGTCTTCGATAGTCTATTGGTAAGTATGCCCACTTGTTACCTGGGAGAAGGAGGTTCGATTCCCCGTCAGGGAGAACTTTTAATATGTTGAATTAAAAGCACTATCTTTTCAATTTAAAATTTAAAAAAGAAACTTGTTTATTTACATTCTAGCTAAAATAATGAAGATAATATGAATGAACCACAGTGTTCAGTTTCTTTGGACTTGAGTTTGTTTTTTAACTATAAATACAAACAGGAAAAAGCCTACGGCTTTTCCTTCTTTTAAATAGTAAGAGACGAAACTCAAACAATCAAGTAGCTAACTAAGTCCTATGTATGGAATGGTTTGTTATTTCAGTGATCGTCTTTTAATGTAAAAATATAAATACTTTAATCTTAACTATAGTGAAGTTGCGTATGTAAGTTAGTATAGGGAAGAGTTTGATCTTTATTATATTTTTAACCCAATTAGTTTCCTTTAAAATGAGCTATTGAACAACTATCTACGATGTTCCAGTGCCAAGCTATCTCTGGATACAAAAAAAGAAAAAAGAAAAAAAATATCCCGTTTGGGGAGAATAACGTGGTTTAAGTCAATTTTCTTGATTTTCAAGCCAATATATTTCCCTTGCTGTTCAAGCCAAGGGACAGAAAGTTTCCTATACAGGGGTTTCGGACAAGGTGGTTCTAATGGAGTAGTTTTTGTTTTGATCTGACTCCTTTGTTAGGAGCTATGGGTTTTTATATTTCTTAAAATTGGACGTGATCGTCTCTTACTAGGTTGCTAGCTACCGCTTCAACCCGGATTAGGAGTTAGGGGTTTTTATATTTCTTAACATTGAATATGATCGTCTCTTACTAGGTTGTCGTTTACAATGGAATGAAGATCGTTCTTTAATATACAACGACTATGACGTCATTGATCAATATTGTATATACAAAATTAAATTTTTCCTGAAAAATAATTAATAAAAAAAATTAAGTGCAAAAGGCGCTAGATCTAGAGATTTCCTTTAAAATGAGCCATTCAACAACTCTCTACGATGTTCCAGTGCCAAGCTATCTCTGGAAACAAAAGAAAGAAAAAAATATCCCGTTTGTGCAGAATAACGTGGTTAAAGTCAATTTTCTTGATTTTCAAGCCAATATATTTTCTTTGTTATTCAAGCCAAAGGGCGGTAAGTTTCCTTTATAGGGGTTTTTGACAAGGCGGTTCTAATGGTATACTTTATGTTTTGATCGGACTATTTTTCTAGGAGTTAGGAGTTTTTATATTTCTTAGCATTTGACGTGATCGTCTCTTACTAGGTTGCTAGCTACCACTGCAACCCGGATTATTCTTTGAAATAGTAAGAGACGAACCTCTAACGATGAAGTCGCTACTAAGTCCAATGTATACCATAATTTTTTGTTCCAATGATCGTCTTATCATGTAATAATTGACAAACACCATTTATGATGAGTTCGGTCCTTTATTTAACTACCATTGAAACCACCATATATCAATTACTATAGGCGAGGGATCGTTCTTTACTGTAATTGCAGTTTACATAATAATTTTAGCGATTAAGCCAAAAAAGAAAATTTTGGTTCCAGGAGTTTTGGTTACTATTGAGACAAGTAGCTATTATTACTATAGAGTTCATTACCAGGAACTGTTTTATTGCTTCAAAATTCAAATATCTTTGAAAAGACTGCAGTATGAAAATACATCAAAAATGCATTTTCTTTGACAAAATTGATTCTACTTTAAAAAGTATTTTATTTTTAATTACTAAAGTGACTAGATGTTGCAATTGCCTTTAAAATGAGCTATTATACAACTCTCTATGATTTTCCAGTGCCCAGCTAGCTGAGCAGGAAAAAAAAGGGGAAAGAAAAAATATCCCGTTTGTGGAGAATAACGTGGGAAAAGTCTATTTTCTTGATTTTCAAGCCAATATATTTTCTTTGTTATTCAAGCCAAAGGGCGGTAAGTTTCCTTTATAGAGGATTCGGACAAGGCGGTTCTAATGGTGTACTTTTTGTTTTGATCTGACTCTTTTTTTAGGAGTTGGGGGGTTTTATATTTCTTAACATTGGAGGTGATCGTCTCTTACTAGGTTGCTAGCTACCGCTGCAACCCGGATTTCTATTCACGTCATAGCTCTAATATAAAACTATGACGACATGCATTATTTATCTAGTAAGGTTTCAGACAAGGTAGTTCTAATAATGTACTTTTGTTTTGATCTTACTCTATTTTTAGGAGTTTTGGGTTTCTATATTTCTTAGCATTGGACTGATCGTTTCTTGCTAGGTTGCTAGCTACTGCTGCAGCCCAGATTCAAATATATATTATTTATGAGAGGCAGCCTGGCCGAGTGGTCCAAGGCACTGGTGTTAGCCACCAGGCTCTTAGGAGGCGTGGGTTCAAATCTTACCGCTGGTATACGATTATGTTTGAAAGACTGCAGTTTGAAAAGACATCAAAAATGCAGTTTATGGAGGAAAAATTTATTCTCTTTTAGAAATAATTTATTTTAGTTACTATAGATTTTTAACCCAATTAATTTCCTATAAATTGAGCCATTGAACAACTCTCTACGATGTTCCAGTGCCAAGCTATCTGTGGAAAAGAAAAAAAGAAAAAAAAATATCCCGTTTAGGCAGAATGTTGTAGTAGCTGCCACTTTTTTTATTTTCAAGCCAATATATTTCCCTTGCTGTTCAAGCCAAGGGACTGAAAGCTTCCTATACAGGGGTTTCGGACAAGGCGGTTCTAATGGTGTACTTTTGAATTTGATCTGACTCCTTTTTTAGGAACTATGGGTTTTTATATTTCTTAACATTGGACGTGATCGTCTCTTACTAGGTTGCTAGCTACCTACCTAGTACCTTGGGGGGTTTTATATTTCTTAACATTGGAGGTGATCGTCTCTTACTAGGTTGCTAGCTACCGCTGCAACCCGGATTTCTAATGATCGTCCTTTAATATAAACTATGGACTAAAGTTCGTTCTTTAATGTAAAAATTCGATGATCGAGCCTTTATGTAACCCGGATTAAAAAATTATTATCATATCTTATATGTAACTTTTATTCTACAAGTCTTCGATAGTCTAATGGTAACTATGCCCACTTGTTACCTGGGAGAAGGGGGTTCGATTCCCCGTCGGGGAGAAGTTTTAATATGTTGAATTAAAAGCACTATCTTTTCAATTTAAAATTTAAAAAAGAAACTTGTTTATTTACATTCTAGCTAAAATAATGAAGATAATATGAATGAACCACGGTGTTCAGTTTCTTTGGACTTGAGTTCATTTTTTAACTATAAATACAAACAGGAAAAAGCCTAGGGCTTTTGCTTCTTTTAAATTTTTTATCTTCTTTAAAATAGTAAGAGACGAAACTCAAACAATCAAGTAGCTAACTAAGTCCAATGTATGGAATGGTTTGTTATTTCAGTGATCGTCTTTTCATGTAAAAATATAAATACTGTAATCTTATTTATAGTGAAGTTGCGTATGCAAGTTAGTATAGGGAAGAGTTTGATCTTTATTATATAGAGTGAAGTTGCGTATGCAAGTTAGTATAGGCAAGAGGTCGTTCTTTATTATAATGTAATAAAAATAATTTGTTTTAATTACAAAAGGTTTTTAACCCCATTAATTTCCTTTAAAATGAGCCATTGAACAACTCTCTACGATGTTCCAGTGCCATGCTATCTGTTGAATTACTAACCTATACTATAATTAAGTGGCGTATAAAATTTAGTATAGGCAAGAGGTCGTTCTTTATTATAATTTTCAAAGAAGTACGCCTCCGTATATTCACTGTGTTGTCGAACATTTTCCATTGCATCTGTAAACTGTTCCGCAGTTGCCAATCCATACCTTGGAAGCTTTTCATTAAACTGACAACATTTCTTTTGGATATTACTATGAAGCTTTGCCAAGGAATTTCTAGCCGACTTTTCAACAGCATCCGCTCTTTCAAAGAGAATTTTAATCTGTAATTTTGAATACTTTTCGTGATCCCGATAAAACATGCGTAAAATGTTTCTCAATTTACGAAGATCAGCCTGCATTTTTGCCATTTTCTTGTATTTCTGAATGTAATTTTTCCCTTTGTCCTTATGCGTTCTTCGGTACAACCTCGCAGAGAATTTAATTTTTTCATTATAGCTTTTGTCACCCCAGTATTTACCCATTATTCTGGTAGCAACTTTTTTCTTATGTTTGTTTCGGTAATCTTCATCATTATCATACCGTTCCCTGCTCTTTTGTCTAGCCTGCTCAATTCTTGCTTCTCTGTAATGTTCATCATTACCATACCGTTCCTTGATCTTTTGTTTGGCTGTCTCAATTTTTGCATGTCTATAATCTTCATCATTGTGATAATGTTCCCTGCTCTTTTGTCTAGCCTGCTCAATTGTTGCTTCTCTATAAAGTTTATCATTGTGATAACGCTCCTTGATCTGTTGTTTAGCCTGCTCAATTCTTGCTTCTCTGTAATCTTCATCATTACCATACCGTTCCTTGATCTTTTGTTTGGCTGTCTCAATTTTTGCATGTCTATAATCTTCATCATTGTGATAATGTTCCCTGCTCTTTTGTCTAGCCTGCTCAATTGTTGCTTCTCTATAAAGTTTATCATTGTGATAACGCTCCTTGTTCTGTTGTTTAGCCTGCTCAATTCTTGCTTCTCTGTAATGTTCATCATTACCATACCGTTCCTTGATCTTTTGTTTGGCTGTCTCAATTTTTGCATGTCTATAATCTTCATCATTGTGATAACACATCTTGCTGTTTTCTTTTGCTCTCTCAATTATTACTTCTCGATACGCCTGGTCGGTTGAATACCTTTGTTTTGCTCTCTCAATTATTACTTCTCGATACACCTGGTCGGTTGAATACCTTTGCTTTTTTCTTTTCAAGTTACTATCTCTGTTGTTTGTGTAGTACTCTTTCTTCAACTTGCGTATAGCCTGCTTTGATCTAACCATTATTCTAATCAAGAATGAAAGAATTTTCAGTTTTGACTTTCCTTATATACTAATTATGACGTCACTCTATTCACGTCATAGCTCTAATATAAAACTATGATGACGTTCATTATTTATCTAGTAGGGTTTCAGACAGGGTATTTCTAATGATGTACTTTTGTTTTGATCTGACTCTATTTTTAGGAGTTTTGGGTTTTTATATTTCTTAGCATTGGACTGATCGTCTATTACTAGGTTGCTAGCTACTGCTGCAACCCAAATTCACATATATATTTATTTATGAGAGGCAGCCTGGCCGAGTGGTCCAAGGCACTGGTGTTAGCCACCAGTCTCTTCAGAGGCGTGGGTTCAATTCTTACCGCTGGTATACGATTATGTTTGAAAGACTGCAGTGTGAAAAGACATCAAAATGCAGTTTTTGGTGGAAAAATTTATTCTCTTTTAGAAATAATTTATTTTAGTTACTATAGATTTTTAACCCAATTAATTTCCTTTAAAATGAGCTATTGAACAACCCTCTACGATGTTCCAGTGCCAAGCTATCTCTGGATACAAAAAAAGAAAAAAAAAGAAAAAAAGAAAAAAATATCCCGTTTAGGCAGAATGTTGTAGTAGCTGCCACTTTTCTTGATTTTCAAGCCAATATATTTCCCTTGCTGTTCAAGCCAAGGGACAGAAATTTTACTATGCAGGGGTTTTGGACAAGGCAGTTCTAATGGTGTACTTTTTGTTTTGATCTGACTCTTTTTTTAAGAACTATGGGTTTTTATATTTCTTAACATTGGACGTGATCGTCTCTTACTAGGTTGCTAGCTACCGCTGCAACCCGGATTAAAAAAAAAATTAAGTACACATAGCGCTAGATCTAGAGATTTCCTTTAAAATGAGCCATTGAACAACTCTTTACGATGTTCCAGTGCCAAGCTATCTGTGGAAAAGAAAGAAAAAAATATCCCGTTTGTGGAGAATAACGTGGTTAAAGTCAATTTTCTTGATTATCAAGCCAATATATTTTCTTTGTTATTCAAGCCGCAGGGCGGTAAGTTTCCTTTATAGGGGTTTCAGACAAGGCGGTTCTAATGGTGTACTTTTTGTTTTGATCGGACTCTGTTTTTAGGAGTTAGGGGTTTTTATATTTCTTAACATTGGACCTGATCGTCTCTTACTAGGTTGCTAGCTACCGCTGCAACCCGGATTTATGGTCCCATATAGTCTAGTGGCTAGGATAGTTAACTTTCACTTAACAGGCCCGGGTTCGATTCCCGGTGTGGGAAAATTTTTAACTCTATAATCTTCGAAAATTTGAACCTTTTATAATTTATAATGATGTATTATAATCTTAACATTGGACGTGATCGTCTCTTACTAGGTTGCTAGCTACCGCTGCAACCCGGATAAGAAATTAAGTTTTCCGTGAAAAATAATTAATTAAAAAAAATTAAGTATAAATGGCATTAGATCTAGAGATTTCCTTTAAAATGAGCCATTGAACAACTCTCTACAATGTCCCAGTGCCAAGCTATCTGTGGAAAACAAGAAGAAGAAGAAGAAGAAAGAAAAAAATATCCTGTTTGTGGGATATTTTTGTTGGCCGACCGGTCCAAGGCGCTGGTGTTAGTCACCAGTCTCTTCAGAGGTGTGGGTTCAAATCCTACCACTGGTATACGATTATGACGTCATTGATCAATCTTTAATATGAAATATGTAATATTTCGTAAAAAACTGATTCAATTTTAAAAATACATTGTTTTAAGTACAAAAAGTTTTTAACGCCATTAATTTCCTTTAAAATGAGCCATTGAACAACTCTCTACGGTGTTCCAGTGCCAAGCTATCTGTGGAAAAGAAAGAAAAAAAGAAAAAAGAAAAAAATAACCCCTTTGTGGAGAATAACGTGGTAAAAGTCAATTTTCTTGATTTTCAAGCCAATATATTTTCTTTGTTATTCAAGCCAAAGGACGGTAAGTTTCCCTTATAGGAACTTCGGACAAGGCGATTCTAATGGTGTACTTTTTGTTTTGATCTGACTCTTTTCTTAGGAGTTATGGGTTTTTATATTTCTTAACATTGGACGTGATCGTCTCTTACTAGGTTGCTAGCTACCGCTGCAACCCGGATCATCTAATTAACACTTCTTATGACTCGTATCGAGTATCCATAACCTAAAAAAAAGTAAAACTAATTTTTAAATTTTAAGGTATTTTGTTAGTTTGAATGAAAAGATTAAAATTATTGCTCAGATATCATAAATATTTTTGCAGTTTACATAATAACTTTAGCGATTCTAAACTGAAAAACTAACTCAGTCCAATATATGCAAGGGTGTTCTTTTCTAATGATCGTCCTTTAATATAAACTATGGACTAAAGTTCGTTCTTTAATGTATACTTCTCGATGCGCCTGGTCGGTTGAATATTTTTGCTTTTCTCTTTTCAAGATACTATCTCTGTTGTTTGTGTAGTACTGTTTTTTCAAATTGCGTATAGCTTGCTTCGATCTAACCATTATTCTAATCAAGACTGAGAAAATTTACATCTTTGTTGTTCTTAAGTAGTAATTATGACGTCACAGCGTAATGATTTTATTGACGTCATAGCGCAATGATATTATTTCATGACGTCTTCAGAAACAACAATATAATTTCGTGTTTTTCTATTCACGTCATAGCTCTAATCTAATATAAAGCTATGACGACATTCATTATTTATCTAGTAGGGTTTCAGACAAGGTAGTTTCAATGATGTATTTTCGTTTTGATCTTACTCTATTTTTAGGAGTTTTGTTATATTTCTTAGCATGGGACTGATCGTCTCTTACTAGGTTGCTAGCGACTGCTGCAACCCAAATTCACCTATATATTTATTTATGAGAGGCAGCCTGGCCGAGTGGTCCAAGACACTGGTGTTAGCCACCAGTCTCTTCGGAGGCGTGGGTTCAAATCTTACCGCTGGTATACGATTATGTTTGAAAGACTGCAGTGTGAAAAGACATCAAAAATGCAGTTTTTGGTGGAAAAATTTATTCTCTTTTAGAAATAATTTATTTTAGTTACTATAGATTTTTAACCCAATTAATTTCCTTTAAAATGAGCTATTGAACAACCCTCTACGATGTTCCAGTGCCAAGCTATCTGTGGAAAAGAAAAAAAAAGAAAAAAGAAAAAAATATCCCGTTTGGGGAGAATAACGTGGTTAAAGTCAATTTTCTTGATTTTCAAGCCAATATATTTCCCTTGCTGTTCAAGCCAAGGGACAGAAAGTTTCCTATACAGGGGTTTCGGACAAGGCGGTTCCAATGGTGTACTTTTTGTTTTGATCTGACTCCTTTGTTAGGAACTATGGGTTTTTATATTTCTTAACATTGGACGTGATCGTCTCTTACTAGGTTGCTAGCTACCGCTGCAACCCGGATGCAACCCAAATTCACATATATATTTATTTATGAGAGGCAGCCTGGCCGAGTAGTCCAAGGCACTGGTGTTAGCCACCAGTCTCTTCAGAGGCGTGGGTTCAATTCTTACCGCTGGTATACGATTATGTTTGAAAGACTGCAGTGTGAAAAGACATCAAAATGCAGTTTTTGGTGGAAAAATTTATTCTCTTTTAGAAATAATTTATTTTAGTTACTATAGATTTTTAACCCAATTAATTTCCTTTAAAATGAGCTATTGAACAACCCTCTACGATGTTCCAGTGCCAAGCTATCTCTGGATACAAAAGAAAAAAAAAGAAAAAAAGAAAAAATATCCCGTTTAGGCAGAATGTTGTAGTAGCTGCCACTTTTCTTGATTTTCAAGCCAATATATTTCCCTTGCTGTTCAAGCCAAGGGACAGAAATTTTACTATGCAGGGGTTTCGGACAAGGCGGTTCTAATGGTGTACTTTTTGTTTTGATCTGACTCTTTTTTTAAGAACTATGGGTTTTTATATTTCTTAACATTGGACGTGATCGTCTCTTACTAGGTTGCTAGCTACCGCTGCAACCCGGATTTAGTATATGGAAGAGGTCGTTCTTTATTATAATGATTTTCAAGCCAATATATTTTCTTTGTTATTCAACCCAAAAGGCGGTAAGTTTCCTTTATAGAGGTTTCGGACAAGGCGGTTCTAATGGTGTACTTTTTGTTTTGATCTGACTCTTTTTTTAGGAATTGGGGGGTTTTATATTTCTTAACATTGGAGGTGATCGTCTCTTACTAGGTTGCTAGCTACCGCTGCAACCCGGACTTAAATTATTGCTCATATACCATAAATATTTTTGCATTTTACATAATAACTTTTGCGATCCTGATCTGAGTTAAACTGGTTTGTCTGTTATTAGCCAGAGTTGAATTGTGCTTGGACTGGCTTATGAAGCAAGATTGTGTGTTTTCCGTCAACCTGCGGCTTCTATAGAAACTCTAGTAGAATTTAATAACTTTTTTCTTGTTTTCTCATCTGTTCCTCAAAAAAAAAATTAATCCCTTTGTATCTTTTCAACATATTGTAAACAGTATCCTTTTCAATATAATTTCTCCGACACAGATCATCACTCGTGCCTCTGTATCGATGCAGACTTGATAGTATTCAGGCGATACGCCTCGTCATTTCTGTATTTGATGTTTCTCCGGATTGATGCAGACTGGATAGTATTTTGACAATACTCTTCATTATCTCTGTATTTGATGTTTCTCCAGATGGATCCAGACTTGAGACTTGAAGTGATCGTCTCTTACTAGGTTGCTAGCTACCGCCGCAACCCAGATTACTCCAATGATCGTCTTTTAAGGAATCTTTATTATAATTCTTTACTATAACAACCAGGATGACGCCAGTTACAACTTGGGTTTCTTTTTATGCTATATCATTAGAAACAGGAAAAAGCCTACGGCTTTTTCTTTTTTGAAATAGTAAGAGACGATCCTCAAGCAATCAAGTAGCTATCTAAGTCCAATGTATGCAGTGGTATGTTATTCCAATGATCGTATTTTAATGTAATTTTCTTGATTTTCAGGCCAATATATTTCCCTTGCTGTTCAAGCCAAGGGACTGAAAGTTTCCTATACAAGGTTTTCGGACAAGGCGGTTCTAATGGTGTACTTTTTGTTTTGACCTTGTTTAGGAACTATGAGTTTTTATATTTCGTAACATTGGACGTGATCGTTTCTCACTAGGGTGCAAGCTACCGCTGCAACCCAGACTAGGTTGCTAACTACCGCTGCAACCCGGATAATTGACAAACACCATTTATGATGAGCTATATTCGCCCTTTATGTAACTGCACCTGGAACCACCATGTATCAGTTAGTATGGGTGAGAGATCGTTCTTTACTGTAATTATATTTCTTAACATTGGACTTGATCGTTTCTTACTAGGTTGCTAGCTACCGCTGCAACCCAGACTAGGTTGCTAGCTACCGCTGCAACCCGGATAATTGACAAACACCATTTATGATGAGCTATATTCGTCCTTTATGTAACTGCACCTGGAACCACCATGTATCAGTTAGTATGGGAGAGAGATCGTTCTTTACTGTAATTATATTTCTTAACATTGGACGTGATCGTCTCTTACTAGGTTGCTAGCTACCGCTGCAACCCGGATGTAATGTAGCTACCCTTGGAGCCTCCGTATATCAGTTACTATTGGTGAGAGATCGTTCTTTACTGTATTTTCTTCTTTTAAATAGTAAGAGACGGAACTTAAACAATCAAGTAGCAAACTAAGTCTAACGTATGGAATGGTTTGTTATTTAAGGGATCGTCTTTTAATGTAATTTTATTCCTTATAGCACTTCAGTTATAACGGACTACAGTTCGTTCTTTAATGTAGAAACAATCAAGTAGCTAACTAATTCCAATGTATGCAATTGTCTGTTATTCCAATGATCGTCTTTTAATGTAACTATACTATAATTAAGTGGCGTATAAAATTTAGTATAGGCAAGAGGTCGTTCTTTATTGTAAACTCGTTACCACGAGCTATTTGATAAATGACACCATTTATGATTGATCATTTATGTAATGATTATAATAACTTTATATTCGTTCTTTATTATAATACTATGGGTTACAGTTCGTTCCTTATTATAATATATTACAAACAGGAAAAAGCCTACGGCTTTTTCTTCTTTGAAATAGTAAGAGACGAACGTCAAACGATCAAGTAGCTAACTAAGTCCAATGTATGCAATAAGTTTTTATTCCAATGATCGTCTTTTAATGTAGAATTAATTTTGTTAATTACAAAAGGTTTCTATATACAGCAGTTTCTTTTAAAATGAGCCATTACACAGCTCTTTATTATGACCACGAACCGTTTGATTTCATACTTAAGTTACTATGGGTTACAGTTCGTTCCTTATTGTATTTTAGGAGCTATGGGTTTTTATATTTCTTAACATTGGACGTGATCGTCTCTTACTAGGTCGCTAGCTACCGCTGCAACCTGGAAATATTTGATGAAACTTACATATTCTGCATTTACGACGAACCCTATTGATCCTTTTATGTACTTGTAGCTACCCCAGGCGCCACTGTATATTTACTGTAACTATCCCTAGAGCCACCATATATCAGTTACTATGGGCGAGAGATCGTTCTTTACTGTATTTTGATCTGACTCTATTTTTAGGAGTTTTGGGTTTTTATATTTCTTAGCATTGGACTGATCGTCTATTACTAGGTTGCTAGCTACTGCTGCAACCCAAATTCACATATATATTTATTTATGAGAGGCAGCCTGGCCGAGTGGTCCAAGGCACTGGTGTTAGCCACCAGTCTCTTCAGAGGCGTGGGTTCAATTCTTACCGCTGGTATACGATTATGTTTGAAAGACTGCAGTGTGAAAAGACATCAAAATGCAGTTTTTGGTGGAAAAATTTATTCTCTTTTAGAAATAATTTATTTTAGTTACTATAGATTTTTAACCCAATTAATTTCCTTTAAAATTAGCTATTCAACAACCCTCTACGATGTACCAGTGCCAAGCTATCTATGGAAAAAAAAAAAAAAAAAAAAAAAGAAAAAAAGAAAAAAATATCCCGTTTAGGCAGAATGTTGTAGTAGCTGCCACTTTTCTTGATTTTCAAGCCAATATATTTCCCTTGCTGTTCAAGCCAAGGGACAGAAATTTTACTATGCAGGGGTTTCGGACAAGGCGGTTCTAATGGTGTACTTTTTGTTTTGATCTGACACTTTTTTTTAAGAACTATGGGTTTTTATATTTCTTAACATTGGACGTGATCGTCTCTTACTAGGTTGCTAGCTACCGCTGCAACCCGGATCTTTATTTATACAAAATGAGCTATTAAACATAAACTGAACCATTAATAATAACCTGATTACAAACAGGAAAAAGCCTACGGCTTTTTCTTCTTTGAAATAGTAAGAGACGAACCTCAAACAATCAAGTGGCTAACTAATTCCAATGCATGCAATGGTGTGATATTCCAATGATAGTCTTAATATCTCTTCAACATTACTGTAAGCATCATCTATATAATGGTTCCTTATAACACTTCAGTTACTATGGACTGAAGATCTTTCTTTATTGTAACTATAATTAAGTGGCCTATAAAATTTAGCATAGGCAAGAAGTCGTTCTTTATTATAAAATTTATTTTAGTTACAAAAGGTTTTTAACCCAATTAATTTCCTTTAAAATGAGCTATTGAACAACTCTCTACGATGTTACAGTGCCAAGCTATCTCTGGAAAAGAAAGAAAAGAGAAAAAAATATCCCGTTTGTGGAGAATAACGTGGTAAAAGTCAATTTGCTTGATTTTCAACCCAATATATTTTCTTTGTTATTCAATCCAAAGGGCGGTAAGTTTCCTTTATAGAGGTTTCGGACAAGGCGGTTCTAATGGTGTACTTTTTGTTTTGATCTGACTCCTCTGTTAGGAACTATGGGTTTTTATATTTCTTAACATTGGACGTGATCGTCTCTTACTAGGTTGCTAGCTACCGCTGCAACCCGGATTCGATCTTTATTATATATATGTTTGAAAGACTGCAGTGTGAAAAGACATCAAAAATGCAGTTTTTGGTGGAAAAATTTATTCTCTTTTAGAAATAATTTATTTTAGGAACTATAGGTTTTTAACCCAATTAATTTCCTTTAAAATGAGCCATTGAACAACTCTCTACGATGTTCCAGTGCCAAGCTATCTCTGGAAAAGAAGAAAAAAAGAAAAAAAATCTCCCGTTTAGGCAGAATGTTGTAGTAGCTGCAACTTTTCTTGATTTTCAAGCCAATATATTTCCCTTGCTGTTCAAGCCAAGGGACAGAAAGTTTACTATACAGGGGTTTCGGACAAGGCGGTTGTAATGGTATACTTTTTGTTTTGATCTGACTCCTTTTTTAGGAACTATGGGTTTTTATATTTCTTAACATTGGACGTGATCGTCTCTTACTAGGTTGCTAGCTACCGCTGCAACCCGGATTTATATTTCTTAACATTGAACGCGATCGTCTCTTACTAGGTTGCTAGCTACTGCTGCAACCCGGGTTTACTATAGGGCCTGATCTTCTCTTACTACGTTGCTAGCTACCACTGCAACCCGGATAGTGAAATGTTATTCCAATGATCGTATTTTAATGTAGAATCAATTGTAACCTTTTATGACGTAATATATACCACAGACCTCTTTTCTTTTTCCCGTTGCATTAGTTACTATGAGATAGACTTCGGTCCTTACTGTAAAATTCTCGATACGCCTGGTCGGTTGAATACCTTTGTTTTGCTCTCTCAATTTTTACTTCTCGATACGCCTGGTCGGTTGAATACCTTTGCTTTTCTCTTTTCAAGATACTAGCTCTGTTGTTTGTGTAGTACTCTTTCTTCAAATTGCGTATAGCTTGCTTCGATCTAACCATTATCCTTCTAATCAAGAATGAGAGAATTTTCAGTTTTGACTTTCCTTATATACTAATTATGACGTCACTCTATTCTCGTCATAGCTCTAATATAAAACTATGATGACGTTCATTATTTATCTAGTAGGGTTTCAGACAAGGTATTTCTAATGATGTACTTTTGTTTTGATCTGACTCTATTTTTAGGAGTTTTGGGTTTTTATATTTCTTAGCATTGGACTGATCGTCTATTACTAGGTTGCTAGCTACTGCTGCAACCCAAATTCACATATATATTTATTTATGAGAGGCAGCCTGGCCGAGTGGTCCAAGGCACTGGTGTTAGCCACCAGTCTCTTTAGAGGCGTGGGTTCAATTCTTACCGCTGGTATACGATTATGTTTGAAAGACTGCAGTGTGAAAAGACATCAAAAATGCAGTTTTTGGTGGAAAAATTTATTCTCTTTTAGAAATAATTTATTTTATTTACTATATATTTTTAAACAAATTAATTCCCTTTAAAATGGCATATTTAAAAACACTTTACGATTTTCCAGTGCCAAGCTATCTTTTTAAAAGAAAAAAGAAAAAAAAAAGAAAAAAAAAAAAGAAAAAAATATCCCGTTTAGGCAGAATGTTGTAGTAGCTGCCACTTTTCTTGATTTTCAAGCCAATATATTTCCCTTGCTGTTCAAGCCAAGGGACAGAAATTTTACTATGCAGGGGTTTCGGACAAGGCGGTTCTAATGGTGTACTTTTTGTTTTGATCTGACTCTTTTTTTAAGAACTATGGGTTTTTATATTTCTTAACATTGGACGTGATCGTCTCTTACTAGGTTGCTAGCTACCGCTGCAACCCGGATGCTAGCTACTGCTGCAACCCGGATTATGATGAACTATATCGGTCCTTTATGTAAAACTCATTTTAAAGGTTGAACTCTTTCTAATTGATTACAAACAGGAAAAAGCCTACGACTTTTTCTTCTTTAAAATAGTAAGAGACTAGCCTCAAACAATCAAGTAGCTAACTAAATCAAATTTATGTAATGAGTTTTTGTTCCAATGATCGTCTCATGGAAAATTTTAAAATACTGACCTTAAATATAACTGTACTATCAAATGCAGTTTTTTGATAAAAATGATTCAACTTTAAAAAATATTTTATTTTTACTTACAAAAGACCCTAGATGTAGCAATTTCCTTTAAAATGATCCATTATACAGCTCTCTTTGATTTTCCAGTGCCAAGCTAACTGAGGAGGAAAATCAAGTGGAAAGAAAAAAAAGTTGCCGTTTGTGGAGATTATTGTGGTTAAAGTCAATTTTCTTGATTTTCAAGCCAACATATTTTCCTTATTATTCAAGCCAAGGGACGGTAAGTTTGCTATATAGAGGTTTAGGACAAGTTGGTTCTAATAATGTACTTCTTGTTTTGATCTAAATCTTTTTTCAGGAGTTATGGGTTACTTTAGTTTTTACTATGGGGCGTGATCGTCTCTTACTAGGTTGCTAGCTACCGCTGCAACCCGGATACTGCTCCTACCCGGATTCACATATATAGTCATGAGAGGCAGCGTGGCCGAGTGGTCCAAGGCACTGGTGTTAGCCACCAGTCTCTTCGGAGGCGTGGGTTCACCTTACCGCTGGTATACGATTATGATTTATGCACAAAAATCAAATATCTTTGAAAAGACTGCAGTATGAAAAGACATCAAAAATGCAGTTTTTAATGGAAAATTTATTCTCTTTTAGAAATAATTTATTTTAGTTACAAAAGATTTTTAGCCCAATTAATTTCCTTCAAAATGAGCCATTGAACAACTCTCTACGATGTTCCAGTGCCAAGCTATCTGTGGAAAAGAAACAGAAATAAAAAAATATGCCGTTTCGGCAGAATGTTTTAGTAGCTGCCACTTTTCTTGATTTACAAGCCAATACATTTCTCTTGCTGTTCAAGCCAAGATCGGCTGTTAACCGAAAGGTTGGTGGTTCAAATCCAGCCGTGGTCGTTTGCTTTTAATTTGTAATTCAGCTATCAATTGGACGTGATCGTCTCTTACTAGGTTGATAGCTACCGCTGCAACCCGGATAATGCCTTATGTATGATATCCTAATGATCGTCTTTTAATATAAATAACTTCAGTTACTATGGACAAGTTCGTTCTTTAATGTAACTATGCCCTTTACTTTAGCTACCCTTATTGGTCTAGTTTTACACCTCAAAGAATCACCCAGCTAACTGAGTCCAATATATGCAATGGTTTGTTGTTCTAATGATTGTCTTTAATATATAAGAATTCCAATGATCGTCTTTTAATGTAACATATCAGTTACTATGGGAGAGAGATCGTTCTTTACTGTAATTCAATTTAAAATTTAAAAAAGAAACTTGTTTATTTATATTCTAGCTAAAATAATGAAGATAATATGACTGAACCACAGTGTTCAGTTTCTTTGGACTTGAGTTCGTTTTTCAACTATAAATACAAACAGGAAAAAGCCTACGGCTTTTTCTTCTTTTAAATAGTAAGAGACGAAACTCAAACAATCTAGTAGCTAACTAAGTCCAATGTATGGAATGGTATGTTATTTCAGTGATCGTCTTTTAATGTAAAAATATAAATACTGTAATCTTAACTATAGTGAATTTGCGTATGCAAGTTAGTATAAGGAAGAGTTTGATCTTTATTATATTTTTCAACTTGTGTGCAGCTTGCTTGATTGAAACCATTATG
The DNA here is from genome assembly GCF_049724085.1 of Artemia sp. Qi Xiang Cuo. Classification (NCBI taxonomy): domain Eukaryota; kingdom Metazoa; phylum Arthropoda; class Branchiopoda; order Anostraca; family Artemiidae; genus Artemia; species Artemia sp. Qi Xiang Cuo. The sequence continues at coordinate 81,102 of NW_028300616.1, forward strand.
TAATTATGAATGAGAACATTTACAGTTCTGACGCTTCTTATATACTAAGCACAATAAAAAATCCCCCCTGAACACGTCTGAATACTACCCAATAGCTAATGCTATATATAAACAATGGGCAAAGTTCATAACTTGCAGCCCTTCCCCCGGGGACAGCCGAGGATTAAGTCATCCTCAAAAACATTATTATTAGATTTTTCGACTATGCTGAACAAAATAGTTATCTCACAATTTTAATCATGTGACTTTGGGAAATAAATGAGCATGGGAGGGGGCCTAGTTGCCCTCCAATTTTTTTCGGTCACTTAAAAAGGTCACTAGAACTTTTAGTTTCCGTTCGAATGAGCCCTTTCGCAAAATTCTAGGACCACTGGGTTGATATGATCACCCCTGGAGAAAAAAAGATGAAAAGAAAACAAATAAACACGCATCCGTGATCTTTCTTCTGGCAAAAAAGCCAAATTCCACATTTATAGGAGCTTGAAACCTCTACGGTAGGGTTTTCGGATGCGCTGAATCTGATGGTGTGATTTTCACTAAGATGCTATGTCTTTTAGGAGATGTTTCCCCATTTTTTCAGAAATAAGATAAATTTTCTTAGGCTTGTAGCTTTTGATGGGTTAAACTAGACTTGATAAAACTTATATATTTGAAATCAGCATAAAAATATACTTCTTTTGATGTATCTACTGGTATCAAAATTCCGTAATTTTGTAATTCCGTCACGGCGTAATGATTTTATTTCATGATGACGTCATGGCACAATGATATTATTTCATGACGTCTTCAGAAACCACAACATAATATCGTGTTTTTCTATTCACGTCATAGCTCTAATATAAAGCTATGACGACATTCATGATTTATCTGGTAGGGTTTCAGACAAGGTAATTCTAATGATGTACTTTTGTTTTGATCTGACTCTATTTTTAGGAGTTTTGTTATATTTATTAGCATTGGACTAATCGTCTCTTACTAGGTTGCTAGCTACTGCTGCAACCCATATTCACATATATATTATTTATGAGAGGCAGCCTGGCCGAGTGGTCCAAGGCACTGGTGTTAGCCACCAGTCTCTTCGGAGGCGTGGGTTCAAATCTTACCGCTGGTATACGATTATGTTTGAAATTCTGCAGTGTGAAAAGACATCAAAAATGCGGTTTTTGGTGGAAAAATTAATTCACTTTTAGAAATAATTTATTTAAGTTACGAAAGGTTTATAACCCAATCAATTTCCTTTAAAATGAGCCATTGAACAACTCTATACGATGTTCCAGTGCCAAGCTATCTCTGGATACAAAAGAAAAAAAGAAAAAAATATCCCGTTTAGACAGACTGTTATAGTAGCTGCCACTTTTCTTGATTTTCAAGCCAATATATTCCCCTTGCTGTTCAAGTCAAGGGACAGAAAGTTTTCTATACAGGGGTTTCGGACAAGGCGGTTCTAATGGTGTACTTTTAGTTTTGATCTGACTCCTCTGTTAGGAACTATGGGTTTTTATATTTCTTAACATTGGACGTGATCGTCTCTTACTAGGTTGCTAGCTACCGCTGCAACCCGGATAATTACTGCAAAACTAGCCAAACAGTTTTTAAGTCTGAAGAAGATTTAACTGATGTGTCAAAAGTAAGGCTGCAAGTCGACGATTTTGTTTTGGCCTTATTATAATTGCTATGGTGAAATAATAATATGCATATGGTTCTTAAATCATACTTCTTTATGGTCCCATTTGGTCTAGTGGCTAGGATAGTTAACTTTCACTTAGGAGGACCGGGTTTGATTCCCGGTGTGGGAAAATTTTTAACTCTATAATCTTCGAACATTCGAACCTTTTATAATTTATAATAATGTATAATATAAATACTGTAATCTTCACTATTGTGAAGTTGCCTATGCAAGTTAGTATAGGGAAGAGTTCGATCTTTATTATAATTCTTTAATATAAATCGATCTGACTCTATTTTTACGAATATTGGGCTGTAAAATATTACAAACAGGAAAAAGCCTACGGCTTTTTCTTCTTTGAAATAGTAAGAGACGAACCTCAAACGATCAAGTAGCTAACTAAGTCCAATGCATGCAATAACTTTTTATTCCAATGATCGTCTTTTAATGTAACATATCAGTTACTATGGGAGAGAGATCGTTCTTTACTGTAATTGCAGTTTACATAATAACTTTAGCGATTCTAAACTGAAAAATTAAATATATTAAAAAATTGAATTTTTTGGTCTGAAAATACATAGTAAATTCCACATCGAGTAGTTAGAACCTAACCAAAAATAAAACTAATTTTAACATTTTAAGGTATTTTTCTAGCTTGAATTGAAATATTCAAACTATTGCTCGGATACCATGGATATTTTGCAGTTTACACAAGCTGCAAAGAACGCATAAGGGCAAAATTAAAAATTATATTCAGAAGTCCAAAAACATGGCAACAATGCTGGCTGATCTTAGTAAATTTAGAAAAATTTTACGAATGTTTTACCGGGATTACGAAAAATATTCAAAATTAAAGATTAAAATTATCTCTGAAAGAATGGATTTGTTGAAAAGTCGGCTAGAAATGCTTTCGCAAAACTTCATAGTAACATCCAAAAGAAATGATGTATATTAAATGAAAAGCTTCCAAAGTATGAACCGGCAACTGTGGAACAGTTTAAAGATGTAATGGGAAATATTAGACATCACTTTGAATATATGGAGGCATAATTGTCCTTTACTTAGTTTCAGCTTTAATTCGATGATCCAGACTTTATGTACTAACTACATCCAAAGACTATGACATCATTGATTAATATTGTATATAAAAAATTAAGTTTTTCGTAAAAAAAATTAATTAAAAAAAAAATTAAGTACAAATAGCGCTAGATCTAGAGATTTCCTTTAAAATGAGCCATTGAACAACTCTCTACGATGTTCCAGTGCCAAGCTATCTGTGGAAAAGAAAGAAAGAAAAAAATATCCCGTTTGTGGAGAATAACGTGGTTAAAGTCAATTTTCTTGATTATCAAGCCAATATATTTTCTTTGTTATTCAAGCCGCAGGGCGGTAAGTTTCCTTTATAGGGGTTTCGGACCCGGCGGTTCTAATGGTGTACTTTTTGTTTTGATCTGACTCTGTTTTTAGGAGTTAGGGGTTTTTATATTTCTTAACATTGGACCTGATCGTCTCTTAATAGGGATTCTTAACATTGGACGTGATCGTCTCTTACTAGGTTGCTAGCTACCGCTGCAACCCGGATAATTACTGCAAAACTAGCCGAACAGTTTTTAAGTCTGAATAAGATTTAACTGATGTGTCAAAAGTAAGGCTGCAAGTCGACGATTTTGTTTTGGCCTTATTATAATTGGTATGGTGAAATAATAATATGCATATGGTTCTTAAATCATATTTCTTTATGGTCCCATTTGGTCTAGTGGCTAGGATAGTTAACTTTCACTTAGGAGGACCGGGTTCGATTCCCGGTGTGGGAAAATTTTTAACTCTATAATCTTCAAACATTCGAACCTTTTATAATTTAAAATAATGTATAATATAAATACTGTAATCTTCACTATAGTGAAGTTGCCTATGCAAGTTAGTATAGGGAAGAGTTCGATCTTTATTATAACTACAGCCATGATACTGATGGAAATTAAATAATCCCTATTTATGTTTCAGTTAACATGGGCTAGGTGTCGTTCTTTATTGTATTTTTTTTTTGAACAAACAATATATATTATGAACTAAAAAAAATTCGATTGGAATAAGGAATCTGATTGAAGGTCAGGCGGCTCCCTCTTCTTTGTCAACAATTTCAAAGTCTTTGCCAATTTGTGAGTTTTGACTACTTCCGTCAGAATCAGTTTCTGATCGGTCTCCGTCATTTTTATTACTCTCTTTTATATCTTCCACTGATTCCTTGATTTCAACATTTTGCTTGGATTCCTTTACGTTCTTGTCCTCCTCTCCCAGCACTGCATCATCGTTCTCTTCTTCTGCATCAGAGTCCTTTGCTTTCTTCTTTTTCTTTTTTGACTTGCTCTTACTCTTTCCTTTGTATTCATACTGGTAAAGTGGCCAAAAAGAGGCAAGAAATCCAACGTCTTCAGTTAGATTCGGCAGTAACCAGAAATGATATTTTCCTAAGCTTAAGATCCATATCAAGCAGAACAAAATAAATCTCAACACGGCTAGTCCAAGAATAAACAATAAAAATCCAGCACCAGCTAAGCTAAGATAGTAAACTCCCTTCCTCAATGTAGGTGGCCACAGGGGGAAAAGGCAAAATCCAATAGTGGCTAAAACTACCAAGGTTCCGGCGGCCCAATACAACAGCGGGATGGGATCGTAGATCCATACATAGGCATCAGAAGAATCTAGGAAAATTTGCTCAAGATGCATGTCTAATCGGATCTTCCTCTTCTTTGTTTCGGTTTTTCCTCTCCCTTCCTTCTTATACCCTTCTTTTGGTTTCCCTTCTCCTTGACTGCTTTCTGCATCTTCGCCCTTCTTTTCTTCTTCCTCCGCCTCACTTTTGGATCTCCTTTTCAATCCCTTATTTTCCTCTTTTTTCTCCTCCTTTTCAACTTTTTTCTCTTCTTTTATATCTTCCTTTTTCTCGTCTTTCCTTTTCTTTTTTGTATGAACGTCGGAGACGGCAATTTTTTTGCTCTATGAAAAAACTTGTAACGTAGCATGAGGTCTAGGTAATCAGTAACAGCGGTTCTATCAGGAAAGGTTGGAAGTTCTCCCTCTTTTTTTCTTGGGCCCATTTTGATTCCATGAGAGCATCAACTGCTTTCGACCCAATAAAGTAATCTACTTGATGGTAAAGAAACTTCGTTCGCTTTGTGGGTACATTCTTCTTCATCCACTTTGCAATCTGTGTCATTACTTTTGGTGGTTTATCCTTAGGATAAAATGGTCCCTCATCAACATCTTTTTTCTTTTTTAATTTCTTCTTGTCCGCCATTTTAAAATTAAATATTTTCTTTTGGTCTGAAACTACATAGTCAATCCCACATCGGGTAGTTAGAACCTAACCAAAAATAAAACTAATTTTAACATTTTAAGGTATTTTTCTAGCTTGAATTGAAATGTTCGAACTATTGCTCGGATACCATGGATATTTTTGCAGTTTACACAAGCTGCAAAGAACGCATAAGGGCAAAATTAAAAATTATATTCAGAAGTCCAAAAACATGGCAACAATGCTGGCTGATCTTAGTAAATTTAGAAAAATTTTACGAATTTTTTACCGGGATTACGAAAAATATTCAAAATTAAAGATTAAAATTATCTCTGAAAGAATGGATTTTGTTGAAAAGTCAGCTAGAGATGCTTTCGCAAAACTTCATAGTAATATCCAAAAGAAATGTTGCATGTTTAGTGAAAAGCTTCCAAGGTATGAACCGGCAACTGTGGAACAGTTTATAGATGTAATGGGAAATTTTATAGATCACTGTGAATATATGGAGGCATAATTGTTCTTTACTTAGTTTCAGCTTTAATTTGATGATCCAGACTTTATGTACTAACTACATCCAAAGACTATGACGTCATTGATTAATATTGTATATAAAAAATTAAGTTTTTCGTAAAAAAATTAATTAAAAAAAAATTAAGTACAAATAGCGCTATATCTAGAGATTTCCTTTAAAATGAGCCATTGAACAACTCTCTACGATGTTCCAGTGCCAAGCTATCTGTGGAAAAGAAAGAAAGAAAAAATATCCCGTTTGTGGAGAATAACGTGGTTAAAGTTAATTTTCTTGATTATCAAGCCAATATATTTTCTTTGTTATTCAAGCCGCAGGGCGGTAAGTTTCCTTTATAGGGGTTTCGGACAAGGCGGTTCTAATGGTGTACTTTTTGTTTTGATCTGACTCTGTTTTTAGGAGTTAGGGGTTTTTATATTTCTTAACATTGGACGTGATCGTCTCTTACTAGGTTGCTAGCTACCGCTGCAACCCGGATTTTTAACCCCACTAATTTCCTTTAAAATGAGTCGTTGAACAACTCTCTACGATGTTACAGTGCCAAGCTATCTGTTGAATTACTAACCAATGCTATAATTAAGTGGCGTATAAAATTTAGTATAGGCAAGAGGTCGTTCTTTATTATAAATTCTCTATAAAGTTTATCATTGTGATAACGCTCCTTGATCTTTTGTTTAGCCTGCTCAATTCTTGCTTCTCTGTAATGTTCATCATTACCATACCGTTCCTTGATCTTTTGTTTGGCTGTCTCAATTTTTGCATGTCTATAATCTTCATCATTGTGATAACACATCTTGCTGTTTTCTTTTGCTCTCTCAATTATTACTTCGCGATACGCCTGGTCGGTTGAATACCTTTGTTTTGCTCTCTCAATTATTACTTCTCGATACACCTGGTCGGTTGAATACCTTTGCTTTTTTCTTTTCAAGTTACTATCTCTGTTGTTTGTGTAGTACTCTTTCTTCAACTTGCGTATAGCCTGCTTTGATCTAACCATTATTCTAATCAAGAATGAGAGAATTTTCAGTTTTGACTTTCCTTATATACTAATTATGACGTCACTCTATTCACGTCATAGCTCTAATATAAAACTATGATGACGTTCATTATTTATCTAGTAGGGTTTCAGACAAGGTATTTCTAATGATGTACTTTTGTTTTGATCTGACTCTATTTTTAGGAGTTTTGGGTTTTTATATTTCTTAGCATTGGACTGATCGTCTATTACTAGGTTGCTAGCTACTGCTGCAACCCAAATTCACATATATATTTATTTATGAGAGGCAGCCTGGCCGAGTGGTCCAAGGCACTGGTGTTAGCCACCAGTCTCTTCAGAGGCGTGGGTTCAATTCTTACCGCTGGTATACGATTATGTTTGAAAGACTGCAGTGTGAAAAGACATCAAAATGCAGTTTTTGGAGTGGTCCAAGGCACTCGTGTTACCCACCAGTCTCTTCGGAGGCGTGGGTTTAAATCTTACCGCTGGTATACGATTATGTTTGAAAGACTGCAGTGTGAAAAGACATCAAAAATGCAGTTTTTGGTGGAAAAATTTATTCTCTTTTAGAAATAATTAATTTTAGTTACTATAGATTTTTAACCCAATTAATTTCCTTTAAAATGAGCTATTGAACAACCCTCTACGATGTTCCAGTGCCAAGCTATCTCTGGATACAAAAAAAGAAAAAAGAAAAAAATATCCCGTTTGTGGAGAATAACGAGGTTCAAGTCAATTTTCTTGATTTTCAAGACAATATATTTCCCTTGCTGTTCAAGCCAAGGGACAGAAAGTTTCCTATACAGGGGTTTCAGACAAGGCGGTTCTAATGGTGTACTTTTTGTTTTGATCTGACTCCTTTGTTAGGAACTATGGGCTTTTATATTTCTTAACATTGGACGTGATCGTCTCTTACTAGGTTGCTAGCTACCGCTGCAACCCGGATTACAATCAGGATAACCTTTGAATACTGTAAGCATCATCTATATAATGGTTCCTTATAACACTTCAGTTACTATGGACTGAAGATCGTTCTTTAATGTAATCATAATACTGCCATAAAAGCTAAGACTACAACTATTAATCAATATTTCAGTTAATATTAGCTAGCGTTTCTTTTTATTATAAAGCAAAACATAAACTTTTTTTTTAATGAGTTGTTCAAAGCCTGCGTGGAGCAGTGAATAGCGTGTTGGAATTTTTCTCTGAAGGTGGCAGTTTCAATTTTTACCGCAGGTGATTTTTATAAATTTGTCAATTTGAAGTCTAAACAAAACTTCTATTGATGACTACTACATGAGATCCTCTTGATTAACACCATTTATAATCAACTATATCGGTCCTTTATGTAATATATGTTATTATTGGCTATAGTTCTTTCGGTTACGATGTGCTAGAGAAGGTTCTTTGCTATAAAACTGTATCGCTCCTTTATGTAATTTTAATGCTATATTATTTTCAAGGATATCAAAAAGAATTTGACATAATTCAATATCCGTCGGATAGAGCTTGCAGATATCAGGGTGACATTGCCAAGTAACCTGCTGCCCAATTTTTGGTTTTGAATTTTTACTCAGATTGTTATAGGTGACTTCAGCCATCATAATTTCCTTGTCAGATCTAGATTCAGAGCATTCTTCAATAGTTGTCTCGTACTTTTCAGGGCAGTTTGTTCTACTACACAGAGAATTTTTTGCCAAATATTCAGTAGAACTAAAAGAACTGTTTAAAACACAGTTAGAAATGCTTTTTTCTTGAGTCGGTGTTCCAGGAATTTGTTCTAAATCATTAGTCTTACAAACACATTTACTAATAACCCTAACAGGCTTGTTTTCGCCATAATTGAAAAACATTGCTTTTCCTTCGCTGTTGATAGGTATGCTTGTATATATGTTTTTATTGCTGCTACATAAACTGCAATTGCTCCTTCCAAAATTAATATACGAATTTTCAAAGAAGTACGCCTCCGTATATTCACTGTGTTGTCGAACATTTTCCATTGCATCTGTAAACTGTTCCGCAGTTGCCAATCCATACCTTGGAAGCTTTTCATTAAACTGACAACATTTCTTTTGGATATTACTATGAAGCTTTGCCAAGGAATTTCTAGCCGACTTTTCAACAGCATCCGCTCTTTCAAAGAGAATTTTAATCTGTAATTTTGAATACTTTTCGTGATCCTGGTAAAACATGCGTAAAATATTTCTCAATTTACGAAGATCAGCCTGCATTTTTGCCATCTTCTTGTATTTCTGAATGTAATTTTTCCCTTTGTCCTTATGCGTTCTTCGGTACAACCTCGCAGAGAATTTAATTTTTTCATTATAGCTTTTGTCACCCCAGTATCTACCCATTATTCTGGTAGCAACTTTTTTCTTATGTTTGTTTCGGTAATCTTCATCATTATCATACCGTTCCCTGCTCTTTTGTCTAGCCTGCTCAATTGTTGCTTCTCTATAAAGTTTATCATTGTGATAACGCTCCTTGATCTTTTGTCTAGCCTGCTCAATTGTTGCTTCTCTATAAAGTTTATCATTGTGATTACGCTACTTGATCTTTTGTTTAGCCTGCTCAATTCTTGCTTCTCTGTAATGTTCATCATTACCATACCGTTCCTTGATCTTTTGTTTGGCTGTCTCAATTTTTGCATGTCTATAATCTTCATCATTGTGATAACACATCTTGCTGTTTTCTTTTGCTCTCTCAATTATTACTTCGCGAGACGCCTGGTCGGTTGAATACCTTTGTTTTGCTCTCTCAATTATTACTTCTCGATACACCTGGTCGGTTGAATACCTTTGCTTTTTTCTTTTCAAGTTACTATCTCTGTTGTTTGTGTAGTACTCTTTCTTCAACTTGCGTATAGCCTGCTTTGATCTAACCATTATTCTAATCAAGAATGAGAGAATTTTCAGTTTTGACTTTCCTTATATACTAATTATGACGTCACTCTATTCACGTCATAGCTCTAATATAAAACTATGATGACGTTCATTATTTATCTAGTAGGGTTTCAGACAAGGTATTTCTAATGATGTACTTTTGTTTTGATCTGACTCTATTTTTAGGAGTTTTGGGTTTTTATATTTCTTAGCATTGGACTGATCGTCTATTACTAGGTTGCTAGCTACTGCTGCAACCCAAATTCACATATATATTTATTTATGAGAGGCAGCCTGGCCGAGTGGTCCAAGGCACTGGTGTTAGCCACCAGTCTCTTCAGAGGCGTGGGTTCAATTCTTACCGCTGGTATACGATTATGTTTGAAAGACTGCAGTGTGAAAAGACATCAAAATGCAGTTTTTGGAGTGGTCCAAGGCACTCGTGTTACCCACCAGTCTCTTCGGAGGCGTGGGTTTAAATCTTACCGCTGGTATACGATTATGTTTGAAAGACTGCAGTGTGAAAAGACATCAAAAATGCAGTTTTTGGTGGAAAAATTTATTCTCTTTTAGAAATAATTAATTTTAGTTACTATAGATTTTTAACCCAATTAATTTCCTTTAAAATGAGCTATTGAACAACCCTCTACGATGTTCCAGTGCCAAGCTATCTCTGGATACAAAAAAAGAAAAAAGAAAAAAAAGAAAAAAATATCCCGTTTGTGGAGAATAACGTGGTTCAAGTCAATTTTCTTGATTTTCAAGACAATATATTTCCCTTGCTGTTCAAGCCAAGGGACAGAAAGTTTCCTATACAGGGGTTTCAGACAAGGCGGTTCTAATGGTGTACTTTTTGTTTTGATCTGACTCCTTTGTTAGGAACTATGGGCTTTTATATTTCTTAACATTGGACGTGTTTTGCTTTGGACGTGATACCTTTGTTTTGATCTCTCAATTATTACTTCTCGATACACCTGGTCGGTTGAATACCTTTGCTTTTTTCTTTTCAAGTTACTATCTCTGTTGTTTGTGTAGTACTCTTTCTTCAACTTGCGTATAGCCTGCTTTGATCTAACCATTATTCTAATCAAGAATGAGAGAATTTTCAGTTTTGACTTTCCTTATATAATAATTATTACGTCACTCTATTCACGTCATAACTCTAATATAAAACTATGATGACGTTCATTATTTATCTAGTAGGGTTTCAGACAAGGTATTTCTAATGATGTACTTTTGTTTTGATCTGACTCTATTTTTAGGAGTTTTGGGTTTTTATATTTCTTAGCATTGGACTGATCGTCTATTACTAGGTTGCTAGCTACTGCTGCAACCCAAATTCATATATATATTTATTTATGAGAGGCAGCCTGGCCGAGTGGTCCAAGGCACTGGTGTTAGCCACCAGTCTCTTCAGAGGCGTGGGTTCAATTCTTACCGCTGGTATACGATTATGTTTCAAGACTGCAGTGTGAAAAGACATCAAAATGCAGTTTTTGGAGTGGTCCAAGGCACTCGTGTTACCCACCAGTCTCTTCGGAGGCGTGGGTTTAAATCTTACCGCTGGTATACGATTATGTTTGAAAGACTGCAGTGTGAAAAGACATCAAAAATGCAGTTTTTGGTGGAAAAATTTATTCTCTTTTAGAAATAATTAATTTTAGTTACTATAAATTTTTAACCCAATTAATTTCCTTTAAAATGAGCTATTGAACAACCCTCTACGATGTTCCAGTGCCAAGCTATCTCTGGATACAAAAAAAGAAAAAAAGAAAAAAATATCCCGTTTGTGGAGAATAACGTGGTTCAAGTCAATTTTGTTGATTTTCAAGACAATATATTTCCCTTGCTGTTCAAGCCAAGGGACAGAAAGTTTCCTATACAGGGGTTTCAGACAAGGCGGTTCTAATGGTGTACTTTTTGTTTTGATCTGACTCCTTTGTTAGGAACTATGGGCTTTTATATTTCTTAACATTGGACGTGATCGTCTCTTACTAGGTTGCTAGCTACCGCTGCAACCCGGATACCGCCAAATGAAATATATATGCCTGTAAATGCAATTGGTCAATTTTAATTTTTTATTAAATCATTACTATATTATCATTACTATATTATTAACTATAATTAAGTGAAGTATCTAATCTATTATAGGCAAGAGTTCGCTCTTTATTATAATGGTGTTAGCCACCAGTCTCTTCGGAGGCGTGGGTTCAAATCTTACCGCTGGTATACGATTATGTTTGAAAGACTGCAGTGTGAAAAGACATCAAAAATGCAGTTTTTGGTGGAAAAATTTATTCTCTTTTAGAAATAATTTATTTTAGTTACTATAGATTTCTAACCCAATTAATTTCCTTTAAAATGAGCTATTGAACAACCCTCTACGATGTTCCAGTGCCAAGCTATCTGTGGAAAAGAAAAAAAAAGAAAAAAAATATCCCGTTTGGGGAGAATAACGTGGTTAAAGTCAATTTTCTTGATTTTCAAGCTAATATATTTCCCTTGCTGTTCAAGCCAAGGGACAGAAAGTTTCCTATACAGGGGTTTCGGACAAGGCGGTTCTAATGGTGTACTTTTTGTTTTGATCTGACTCCTTTGTTAGGAACTATGGGTTTTTATATTTCTTAACATTGGACGTGATCGTCTCTTACTAGGTTGCTAGCTACCTCTGCAACCCGGATCTCTGTAATCTTCATCATTATCATACCATTCCTTGATCTTTTGTTTGGCTGTCTCAATTTTCGCATGTCTATAATCTTCATCATTGTGATAACACATCTTGCTTTTTTGTTTGATTACTTCTCGATACGCCTGGTCGGTTGAATACCTTTGCTTTTTTCTTTTCAAGATACTATCTCTGTTGTTTGTGTTGTACTGTTTTTTCAATTTGCGTGCAGCTTGCTTGATTGAAACCATTATGTAATTATGAATGTGAACATTTACAGTTCTGACGCTTCTTATATAGTAATTATGACGTCACAGCGAAATGATTTTATTGACGTCATAGCGCAATGATATTATTTCATGACGTGTTCAGAAACAACAATATAATTTCGTGTTTTTCTATTCACGTCATAGCTCTAATATAAAACTATGACAACATTCAATATTTATCTAGTAGGGTTTCAGACAAGGTAATTCTAATGATGTACTTTTGTTTTGATCTGACTCTATTTTTAGGAGTTTTGTTATATTTCTTAGCATTGGACTGATCGTCTCTTACTAGATTGCTAGCTACTGCTGCAACCCGGAGTCACATATATATTATTTATGAGAGTCAACCTGGCCGAGTGGTCCAAGGCACTGGTGTTAGCCACCAGTCTCTTCGGAGGCGTGGGTTCAAATCTTACCGCTGGTATACGATTATGTTTGAAAGACTGCAGTGTGAAAAGACATCGAAAATGCAGTTTTTGGTGGAAAAATTTATTCTCTTTTAGAAATAATTTATTTTAGTTACAAAAGGTTTTTAACCCAATTAATTTCCTTTAAAATGAGCTATTTAACAACCCTCTACGATGTTCAAGTGCCAAGCTAACTCTGTAAACAAAGAAAAAAAGAAAAAAATATCCCGTTTAGGAAGAATGTTGTAGTAGCTGCCACTTTTCTTGATTTTCCAGCCAATATATTTCCCTTTCTGTTCAAGCCAAGGGACAGAAAGTTTCCTATACAGGGGTTTCGGACAAGGCGGTTCTAATGGTGTACTTTTTGTTTTTATCTGACTCCTTTTTTAGGAACTATGGGTTTTTATATTTCTTAACATTGGACGTGATCGTCTCTTACTAGGTTGCTAGCTACCGCTGCAACCCGGATTATGACGTCACAGCGTAATGATTTTATTGACGTCATAGCGCAATGATATTATTTCATGACGTCTTCAGAAACAACAATATAATTTCGTGTTTTTCTATTCACGTCATAGCTCTAATATAAAACTATGACGACATTCAATATTTATCTAGTAGGGTTTCAGACAAGGTAATTCTAATGATGTACTTTTGTATTGATCTGACTCTATTTTTAGGAGTTTGGTTATATTTCTTAGCATTGGACTGATCGTCTCTTACTAGATTGCTAGCTACTGCTGCAACCCGGATTCACATATATATTATTTATGAGAGCCAACCTGGCCGAGTGGTCCAAGGCACTGGTGTTAGCTACCAGTCTCTTCGGAGGCGTGGGTTCAAATCTTACCACTGGTATATGATTATGTTTGAAAGACTGCAGTGTGAAAAGACATCGAAAATGCAGTTTTTGGTGGAAAAATTTATTCTCTTTTAGAAATAATTTATTTTGGTTACAAAAGGTTTTTAACCCAATTAATTTCCTTTAAAATGAGCTATTGAACAACCCTCTATGATGTTTCAGTGCCAAGCTCTCTCTGGAAACAAAGAAAAAAAGAAAAAAATATCCCGTTTAGGAAGAATGTTGTAGTAGCTGCCACTTTTCTTGATTTTCCAGCCAATATATTTCCCTTTCTGTTCAAGCCAAGGGATAGAAAGTTTCCTATACAGGGGTTTCGGACAAGGCGGTTCTAAAGGTGTACTTTTTGTTTTGATCTGACTCCTTTTTTAGGAACTATGGGTTTTTATATTTCTTAACATTGGACGTGATCGTCTCATACTAGGTTGCTAGCTACCGCTGCAACCCGGAAAAGTTTCCTAAACAGGGGTTTCGGACAAGGCGGTTCTAACGGTGTACTTTTTGTTTTGACCTGACTCTTTTTTTAGGAGTTAGGGGTTTTTATATTTCTTAACATTGGACGTGATCGTCTCTTACTAGGTTGCTAGCTACCGCTGTAACCCTGATTAGTGACTCCAGGTACACTCCCTATGGGCCTGATTTGAATATTGCATAGGACCGGAAAAATACAGCTGCAACCTTGATAACAAACAGGAAAAAGCCTACGGCTTTTTCTTCTTTAAAATAGTAAGAGACGAGCAACCCGGATGCAACCCGGATTGACAACCCAGATTTAGGAGTTATGGCTTTTTATATTTCTTAACATTAGACGTGATCGTCTCTTACTAGGTTGCTAGCTACCGCTGCAACCCGGTTGCCTATGCAAGTTAATATAGGCAAGAGTTCGTTCTTTATTGTAATGTTAGGAACTATGGGTTTTTATATTTCTTAACATTGGACGTGATCGTCTCTTACTAGATTGCTAGCTACCGCTGCAACCCGGATGTAACTACACCTGGAACCACCATATATCAGTTAGTATGGGAGAGAGATCGTTCTTTACTGTAAACTTAACTTTCACTTAACAGGCCCGGGTTCGATTCCCGGTTAGGGATAATTTTTAACTCTATAATCTTCGAACATTTGAACCTTTTATAATTTATAATGATGTATAATATAAATACTGTAATCTTAACTATAGTGAAGTTGCCTATGCAATTTAGTATAGGGAAGAGTTCGATCTTTATTATACTTTATTATAATAACTACAGCTAAGTCCAATGTATGCAATGGTTTGTTCTTCTAATGATCGTCTTTTAATATAATGTTACTATGGGCTAAGGTTCGTTCTTTACTGTAATGTTATTCCATTGATCGTCTTTTAATGTAACTTTGGAAAAGAAAAAAACAGATGCCGTATAGGCAGAATGCTGTAGTAGCTGCCACTTTTCTTGATTTTCAACCCAATATATTTCCCTTGCTGTTCAAGCCAAGGGACAAAAAGATTTTGCTAGCTACCGCTGCAACCCGGATGATTAAAAATCGTCTTTAATGTAATTAGTTACTATAGGCTGAAGTTCGTTCTTTACTGTATGTTAAGAAGTTTTTCAGGCTGAATATCTGCATTTGCTTGCACATCAACAGGTAGATATACTATTCTCCCCTTAAGAGCGTCAACAAGTTCTGTTCTAGGTCTCTTCAATGCAGTTACTTGCCCTAATCTGACGATCGTAAGACAAGGCATTACAAATCGAATCATTGCCATTTAAAAATTATTTAAACACTTTATACATTCCGGTGTACAGTCTATATGATGGTTATTTAATACTGATCGGACATTCTCCTGACTTTTCAACATTTTCCCAGCACAGTAATCACAGACAAAGAATGAATCTATGACATCCTCTTTCCAACCTGTACATTGAATTAGTTGTTCTCTGTCATCTTTGGGTATGTCCTGTTGTAGGTGTTCTAAAATCGTGGCCATCATTACATCAAAACCTTTCTTATTTGAAAGGGATCTTAGACTCTTCAATTGGTATTTTGTCTTTATCTGCTCACAACTGTCACAATGCATTGTGGGGTATACATCCCTGTTGTTAGCTACCTTATCAAGGCTCTCAGCGAATAATTTTATTATTGTATTTTCATCCACAGAAACTCTAATATTGCTATCACCGTAAATGAAGTCTTGACTATTATTACGACAGAGTCTACTTGACGCTTCTTCTATGTAATGACTTAGTTCCTTGTACGAGCCCTCGACTTTTAGTAGATTAATATGTTGTATAATCTTACATTTTGATACTGCCTTATATACGCTATTAATGAAACAGTTCAAGACAGGAAAATATGGAGCTAGTGCCCTTAGAGAACGCAAATAGCTCTGACATCCGTCATTTGGGCTACAGTATAACGAATGCCCATGCTTTCTTGTGTCCCTTTAATTGATTTCACAATAATCCAAGCCACCAAGGTAGAAATTAACCACTTTGTCAGTTGAAAATTTTAATGCTATATTATTTTCAAGGATATCAAAAAGAATTTGACATAATTCAATATCCGTCGGATAGAGCTTGCAGATATCAGGGTGACATTGCCAAGTAACCTGCTGCCCAATTTTTGGTTTTGAATGTTTACTCAGATTGTTATAGGTGACTTCAGCCATTATAATTTCCTTGTCAGATCTAGTTTTAGAGCATTTTTCAATAGTTGTCTCGTACTTTTCAGGACAGTTTGTTCTACTACACAGAGAATTTTTTGCCAAATATTCAGTAGAACTAAAAGAACTGTTTAAAACACAGTTAGAAATGCTTTTTTCTTGAGTCGGTGTTCCAGGAATTTGTTCTACATCATTAGTCTTACGAACACATTTACTAATAACCCTAACAGGCTCGTTTTCGCCATACTTGAAAAACATTGCTTTTCCTTCGCTGTTGATAGGTATGCTTGTATATATATTTTTATTGCTGCAACATAAACTGCAATTGCTCCCTCCAAAATTAATATACGAATTTTCTAAGAAGTACGCCTCCGTATATTCACTGTGTTGTCGAACATCTTCCATTACATCTATAAACTGTTCCGCAGTTGCCAATCCATACCTTGGAAGCTTTTCGTTAAACTGACAACATTTCTTTTGGATATTACTATGAAGCTTTGCCAAAGAATTTCTAGCCGACTTTTCAACAGCATCCGCTCTTTTAAAGAGAATTTTAATCTGTAATTTTGAATACTTTTCGTGATCCCGATAAAACATGCGTATAGTGTTTCTCAATTTACAAAGATCAGCCTGCATTTTTGCCATCTTCTTGTATTTCTGAATGTAATTTTTCCCTTTGTCCTTATGCGTTCTTCGGTACAACCTCGCAGAGAATTTAATTTTTTCATTATAGATTTTGTCACCCCAGTAACGCTCCTTGATCTTTTGTTTGGCTGTCTCAATTTTTACTTCTCGATACACCTGGACGGTTGAAATACCTTTGCTTTTGGTTTTTCTTATATTTGATGCGGTAATCTTCATCATTGTGATAACTCTCCTTGAACTTTTGTTTGGCTGTCTCAATTTTTGCATGTCTATAATCTTCATCATTGTGATAACACATCTTGGTGTTTTGTTTTGCTCTCTCAATTATTACTTCTCGATACGCCTGGTCGGTTGAATACCTTTGTTTTGCTCTCTCAATTATTACTTCTCGATACGCCTGGTCGGTTGAATACCTTTGTTTTGCTCTCTCAATTATTACTTCTCAATACGCCTGGTCGGTTGAATGCCTTTGCTTTTTTCTTTTCAAGTTACTATCTCTGTTGTTTGTGTAGTACTGTTTTTTCAACTTGCGTATAGCTTGCTTTTATTTAACCATTATCTAATCCAGAATGAGAGAATTTACATCTTTGTCGTTCTTAAGTAGTAATATTGGCGAGAGATTGTTCTTTACTGTAACATTGGACGTGATCGTCTCTTACTAGGTTGCTAGCTACCGCTGCAACCCGGACTATGGGCGAGAGATCGTTCTTTACTGTAAATTTGTTCTAAGTCATCTGTCTTACAAAGACATATACTAGTAACCCTAAGGTATAGGCAAGAGGTCGTTCTTTATTATAGTTACTATAAACTAGGTTGCTAGCTACCGCTGCAACACAGATTTGACTTTACTGTATCTTATAAGACTTCAGTTACTATGGACTACAGATTGGTCTTTATTATAACTACCGCTGCAACCGAGATTGATAATTCAGATTATGTAAACCCTGATTACAAACAGGAAAAAGCCTACGGCTTTTTCTTCTCTGGAGTAGTAAGAGACGACTCTTAAAAAATCAGGCAGCTAACTAAGTCCAATGTATGCAATTGTTTGTTATTCCAACGATTGTCTTTTAATGTGACTACCATTGCAACCCAGAATATATTAAAGATTTGAGTTAGTATAAGCGAGGGTTCGTTCTTTATTATAACTAACTAAGTCCAATGTACGCAATGGTTTGTTATTGTAATGATCTTCTTTTAATGTAATTTCGTAAGAAAATGATTCTATTTAAAAATAACTTGTTTTATAACTACAAAAAGTTTTTAACTCCATTAATTTGCTTTAAAATGAGCCATTAAACAACTTTCTACGATGTTCCAGTGCCAAGCTATCTGTGGAATTACTAACCTATACTATAATTAAGTGACGTATAAAATTTAGTATAGGCAAGAGGTCGTTCTTTATTATAACTGACGACATTCATTATTTATCTAGTAGGGTTTCAGACAAGGTAATTCTAATAATATACTTTTGTTTTGATCTGACTCTATTTTTAGGAGTTTTGTTATAATTCTTGGCATTGGACTGATCGTCTCTTACTAGGTTGCTAGCTACTGCTGCAACCCAGATTCACATATATATTATTTATGTGAGGCAGCCTGGCCGAGTGGTCCAAGACACTGGTGTTAGCCACCAGTCTCTTCGGAGGCGTGGGTTCAAATCTTACCGCTGGTATAATGTTTGAAATACTGCAGTGTGAAAAGACATCAAAAATCTAGTTTTTGGTGGAAAAATTTATTCACCTTTAGAAATAATTTATTTTAGTTACAAAAGGTTTTTAACCCAATTAATTTCCTTTAAAATGAGCCATTGAACAACTCTCTGCGAGGTTTCAGTGCCAAGCTATCTCTGGAAAAGAAAGAAAAAAAGAAAGAAAAAAATATCCCGTTTAGGCAGAATGCTGTAGTAGCTGCCACTTTTCTTGATTTTCAAGCCAATATATTTCCCTTGCTGTTCAAGCCAAGGGATAGAAAGTTTCCTATAAAAGGGTTTCGGACAAGGCGGTTCTAATGGTGTACTTTTTGTTTTGATCTGACTCCTCTGTTAGGATCTATGGGTTTTTATATTTCTTAACATTGGACGTGATCGTCTCTTACTAGGTTGCTAGCTACCGCTGCAACCCGGATAAATTAGCCACCAGTGTCTTCGGAGGCGTGGGTTCAAATCTTACCGCTGGTATACGATTATGTTTGAAATACTGCAGTGTGAAAAGACATCAAAAATGCAGTTTTTGGTGGAAAAATTTATTCACCTTTAGAAATAATTTATTTTAGTTACAAAAGGTTTTTAACCCAATTAATTTCCTTCAAAATGAGCCATTGAACAACTCTCTGCGATGTTCCAGTGCCAAGCTATCTCTGGAAAAGAAAGCAAAAAATATCCCGTTTAGGCAGAATGTTGTAGTAGCTGCCACTTTTCTTGATTTTCAAGCCAATATATTCCCCTTGCTGTTCAAGCCAAGGGACAGAAAGTTTCCTATACAGGGGTTTCGGACAAGGCGGTTCTAATGGTGTACATTTTGTTTTGATCTGACACCTCTGTTAGGAACTATGGGTTTTTATATTTCTTAACATTGGACGTGATCGTCTCTTACTAGGTTGCTAGCTACCGCTGCAACCCGGATTATTTTTAAAACATAATATGAATAAATCGATTAGCTAATTTGACAAGACATTGGTTACTAAGGGCAATAGTTCCCTCCTTACTATAATTATATTTCTTAAGATTGGACGTGATCGTCTCTTGCTAGGTTGCTAGCTACCGCTGCAACCCGGATAATGGTAAGTATGCCCACTTGTTACCTAGGAGAAAGGGGTTCGATTCCCCGTCGGGGAGAACTTTTAATATGTTGAATTAAAAGCACTATCTTTTCAATTTAAAATTTAAAAAAGAAACTTGTTTATTTATATTCTAGCTAAAATAATGAAGATAATATGAATGAACCACAGTGTTCAGTTTCTTTGGACTTGCGTTCGTTTTTAACTATAAATACAAACAAGAAAAAGCCTACGGCTTTTTCTTCTTTTAAATAGTAAGAGACGAAACTCAAACAATCAAATAGCTAACTAAGTCCAATTTATGGAATGGTTTGTTATTTCAGTGATCTTCTTTTAATGTATCCAAGACACTGGTGTTAGCCACCAGTCTCTTCGGAGGCGTGGGTTCAAATCTTACCGCTGGTATACGATTATATTTGAAAGACTGCAGTGTGAAAAGACATCAAAATGCAGTTTTTGGTGGATAAATTTATTCTCTTTTAGAAATAATTTATTTTAGTTACTATAGATTTTTAACCCAATTAATTTCATTTAAAATGAGCTATTGAACAACCCTCTACGATGTTCCAGTGCCAAGCTATCTGTGGAAAAGAAAAAAAGAAAAAAATATCCCGTTTAGGCAGAATGTTGTAGTAGCTGCCACTTTTCTTGATTTTCAAGCCAATATATTTCCCTTGCTGTTCAAGCCAAGGAACAGAAAGTTTGCTATACAGGGGTTTCGGACAAGGCGATTCTAATGGTGTACTTTTTGTTTTGATCTGACTCCTCTGTTAGGAACTATGGGTTTATATATTTCTTAACATTGGACGTGATCGTCTCTTACTAGGTTGCTAGCTACCGCTGCAACCCGGATAATATACAGTTTGTTACTGTGAACTGTTTGATAATTTTACCAATTTAAGTAATGACTTCGTGGTACAAGAGTCTAGAGCGATCGGCCATTAATCAAAAGGTTGGGGGTTCAAGGCCCCCTGGGGTTGATTTTTCTAAGTTAGTAATTTAGCTATTAATATAACCATGATTCCAATGATACCTAAAAAATTCTCTTTTACAGTGTCGGTCCTTTATGTAAATTCGTTAAATATGATTTTGTTTTTGAAATTATTTGTGTTAATTATGAAAGGTTTTCAAATACATCAATTTCCTTTTTAAAAGAGCCATTATACAGCTTTCTATCATTTTCCAGTGCCCAGCTAGCTGAGGGGGGAAAACGTAAAAACAAACCTGCTTTCGATGCAGAACATCGTGATCTCAGCCACTTTTCTTGATTTTCAAGCCAATATATTTTCCTCGTTATTCAAACCAAGGGATGGTAAGTATCTTATACAGGGGTTTTGGACAAAGCGGTTCTAATAGAGTACTTTGTCTTTTGATCTGATTCTGGTTTTAGAGAACCTCAAAGAATCAGGTAGCTAACTAAGTCAAATATAAGCATCGGTTTGTTCTTCTAATAATCATCTTTTAATTTGGTGTTTCTTACTAGATTGCTAGCTACCACTGTAACCCGGATCATGTAATTATAAGGTTGCTAGCTACCGCTGCAACATAGGTATTCTTGTTTCTGTTACTAAGGGCTAAGGTTCGTTCAGTACTGTAAACAACCCAGATTCTTCATTGTAATATCAGTTACTATGGGCGAGAGATTGTTCTTTACTGTAAACTTTACTGTAACTACTTTAAAAAGTATTTTATTTTTAATTACAAACGCACTAGATGTAGCAATTTCCTTTAAAATGAGCTATTATACAGCTCTCTATGATTTTCCAGTGCCAAGCTAGCTGAGGAGGAAAATCAAGCGGAAAGAAAAAAATATCCCGTTTGTGGAGAATAACGTGGTAAAAGTCAATTTTCTTGATTTTCAAGCCAATATATTTTCTTTGTTATTCAAGCCAAAGGGCGGTAAGTTTCCTTTATAGAGGTTTCGGACAAGGCGGTTCTATAGGTGTACTTTTTGTTTTGATCTGACTCTTTTTTTTAGGAGTTGGGGGGTTTTATATTTCTTAACATTGGAGGTGATCGTCTCTTACTAGGTTGCTAGCTACCGCTGCAACCCTGATATGGGCGAGAGATCGTTCTTTACTGTAATTAAAGGTAGAACTCTTTCTAATTGATTACAAACAGGAAAAAGCCTACGGCTCTTTCTTCTTTGAAATAGTAAGAGACTAGCCTCAAACAATCAAGTAGCTAACTAAATCAAATGTATGTATTGGGTTTTTATTTCAATGACCGTCTTTTAATGGAAAAGTTTAATATATTGACCTTAAATATAACTGTACTTGCCTATACTATAGTTAAGTGGCCTATAAAATTTAGTATAGGCAAGAGGTCGTTCTTTATTATAATATGGACGAGAGATCGTTCTTTACTGTAATAACAGCTTCATAGAAAGGTGGCCTGATAGCAAAACACATCGAAGAGTTTAAGTTTTAGTTTAGAATTTTAATTTAGAGTATTATGGCGTTTATAATGGCATTATAACGGCATAGTTATGTGAGGCAGCGTGGTCGAGCGGTTTAAGGTGCTGGTGTTAGCCACTCTTCAATTCGGAGGCATGGGATCGAATCCCACCGCTGACAGTATTTTATACCAAAGCTAATTATAATCTTGTTTTAGTTACTATGGACTGAATTTCGTTCTTTACTATAACGTGATCGTCTCTTACTAGGTTGCTAGCTACCGCTGCAACCCGGATAGTAAGAGACGATCCTAAAGCAATCAAGTAGCTATCTAAGTCCAATGTATGCAGTGGTATGTTATTCCATTGATCGTATTTTAATGTAATTTTCTTGATTTTCGAGCCAATATATTTCCCTTGCTGTTCAAGCCAAGGAACTGAAAGTTTCCTATACAGGGGTTTCGAACAAGGCGGTTCTCATAGTGTACTTTTTGTTTTGATCTTACTCCTTTTTTTAGGAACTATGAGTTTTTATATTTCGTAACATTTGACGTGATCTTCTCTTACTAGGTTGTTAGCTACCGCTGCAACCCAGACTAGGTTGCTAGCTACCGCTGCAACCCGGATAATTGACAAACACCATTTATGATGAGCTATATTCGTCCTTTATGTAACTAAACCTGGAACCACCATCTATCAGTTACTATGGGTGAGAGATCGTTCTCTACTGTAAGATTCCAGTGCCAAGCTATCTGTGGAATTACTAACCTATACTATAATTCAGTGGCGTATAAAATTTAGTATAGGCATGAGGTCGTTCTTTATTATATTTCATGTATCTTCGAACATTTGAACCTTTTATAATTTATAATGATGTATAATATAAATACTGTAATCTTAAGTATAGTGAAGTTGCGTATGCAAGTTAGTATAGGGAAGAGTTCGTTATTTATTATAATTATATACTAATTATGACGTCACTCTATTCACGTCATAGCTCTAATATAAAACTATGATGACGTTCATTATTTATCTAGTAGGGTGTCAGACAAGGTATTTCTAATGATGTACTTTTGTTTTGATCTGACTCTATTTTTAGGAGTTTTGGGTTTTTATATTTCTTAGCATTGGACTGATCGTCTCTTACTAGGTTGCTAGCTACTGCTGCAACCCAAATTCACATATATATTTATTTATGAGAGGCAGCCTGGCCGAGTGGTCCAAGGCACTGGTGTTAGCCACCAGTCTCTTCAGAGGCGTGGGTTCAATTCTTACCGCTGGTATACGATTATGTTTGAAAGACTGCAGTGTGAAAAGACATCAAAATGCAGTTTTTGGTGGAAAAATTTATTCTCTTTTAGAAATAATTTATTTTAGTTACTATAGATTTTTAACCCAATTAATTTCCTTTAAAATGAGCTATTGAACAACCCTCTACGATGTTCCAGTGCCAAGCTATCTCTGGATACAAAAAAAGAAAAAAAGAAAAAAAAAGAAAAAAATATCCCGTTTAGGCAGAATGTTGTAGTAGCTGCCACTTTTCTTGATTTTCAAGCCAATATATTTCCCTTGCTGTTCAAGCCAAGGGACAGAAATTTTACTATGCAGGGGTTTCGGACAAGGCGGTTCTAATGGTGTACTTTTTGTTTTGATCTGACTCTTTTTTTAAGAACTATGGGTTTTTATATTTCTAAACATTGGACGTGATCGTCTCTTACTAAGTTGCTAGCTACCGCTGCAACCCGGATTATATACTAATTATGACGTCACTCTATTCACGTCATAGCTCTAATATAAAACTATGATGACGTTCATTATTTATCTAGTAGGGTTTAAGACAAGGTATTTCTAATGATGTACTTTTGTTTTGATCTGACTCTATTTTTAGGAGTTTTGGGTTTTTATATTTCTTAGCATTGGACTGATCGTTTCTTACTAGGTTGCTAGCTACTGCTGCAACCCAAATTCAAATATATATTTATTTATGAGAGGCAGCCTGGCCGAGTGGTCCAAGGCACTGGTGTTAGCCACCAGTCTCTTCAGAGGCGTGGGTTCAATTCTTACCGCTGGTATACGATTATGTTTGAAAGACTGCAGTGTGAAAAGACATCAAAATGCAGTTTTTGGTGGAAAAATTTATTCTCTTTTAGAAATAATTTATTTTAGTTACTATAGATTTTTAACCAAATTAATTTCCTTTAAAATGAGCTATTGAACAACCCTCTACGATGTTCCAGTGCCAAGCTATCTCTGGATACAAAAAAAGAAAAAAAAGAAAAAAAAAGAAAAAAATATCCCGTTTAGGCAGAATGTTGTAGTAGCTGCCACTTTTCTTGATTTTCAAGCCTATATATTTCCCTTGCTGTTCAAGCCAAGGGACAGAAATTTTACTATGCAGGGGTTTCGGACAAGGCGGTTCTAATGGTGGACTTTTTGTTTTGATCTGACTCTTTTTTTAAGAACTATGGGTTTTTATATTTCTTAACATTGGACGTGATCGTCTCTTACTAGGTTGCTAGCTACCGCTGCAACCCGGAAAATCTTAAGGAACATAATTAAATTTCTTAATGTAATAAAAATAATTTGTTTTAATTACAAGAAGTTTTTATCAATCTTTAACGTGATTAACCAAAGGGTTGGTGGTTCAAGGCCACCCAGAGTCGATTTGTTTTTGTTTGTTAATCAGCTAACATTAAAATTAATGGAAAATTTTAATATATTGACCTTAAATGTAACTGTACTAGCCTATACTATGGTTAAGTGGCCTATAAAATTTAGTATAGGCCTGAGGTCGTTCTTTATTAATACGGATTGAAGTGATCGTCTCTTACTAGGTTGCTAGCTACCGCTGCAACTCGGATTACTCCAATGATCGTCTTTTAATGAATCTTTATTATAATTCTTTACTATAACAACCAGGATGACGTCAATTACAACTTGGGTTTCTTTTTATGCTATATCATTACAGACAAATAGTAAGAGACGATCTTCAAGCAATCAAGTAGCTATCTAAGTCCAATGTATGCAGTGGTATGTTATTCCAATGATCGTATTTTAATGTAATTTTCTTGATTTTCAAGCCAATATATTTCCATTGCTCTTCAAGCCCAGGGAATGAAAGTTTCTTATACAGGGGTTTCGGACAAGGCGGTTCTAATGGTGTACTTTTAAATTTGATTGGGCTAGGTGTCGTTCTTTTTTGTAACCAACCTAACCCTGAATTGGCATATATAGGGGGGGGCTGAAATTCAATAGAAATGCTTATTATATTCGTAATCAGCATAAAAAAAGGCATTTTTAACTCTTATAAATACTGTAATCTTAACTATAGTGAAGTTGCCTATGCAAGTTAGTATAGGGAAGAATTCGATCTTTATAATATAATTATGACGTCACTCTATTCACGTCATAGCTCTAATATAAAACTATGATGACGTTCATTATTTATCTAGTAGGGTTTCAGACAAGGTATTTCTAATGATGTACTTTTGTTTTGATCTGACTCTATTTTTAGGAGTTTTGGGTTTTTATATTTCTTAGCATTGGACTGATCGTCTATTACTAGGTTGCTAGCTACTGCTGCAACCCAAATTCACATATATATTTATTTATGAGAGGCAGCCTGGCCGAGTGGTCCAAGGCACTGGTGTTAGCCACCAGTCTCTTCAGAGGCGTGGGTTCAATTCTTACCGCTGGTATACGATTATGTTTGAAAGACTGCAGTGTGAAAAGACATCAAAAATGCAGTTTTTGGTGGAAAAATTTATTCTCTTTTAGAAATAATTTATTTTAGTTACTATAGATTTTTAACCCAATTAATTTCCTTGAAAATGCGCTATTGAACAACCCTTTACGATGTTCCAGTGCCAAGCTATCTGTGGAAAAGAAAAAGAAAAAAAAAGAAAAAAATATCCCGTTTAGGCAGAATGTTGTAGTAGCTGCCACTTTTCTTGATTTTCAAGCCAATATATTTCCCTTGCTGTTCAAGCCAAGGGACAGAAATTTTACTATGCAGGGGTTTCGGACAAGGCGGTTCTAATGGTGTACTTTTTGTTTTGATCTGACTCTTTTTTTAAGAACTATGGGTTTTTATATTTCTTAACATTGGACGTGATCGTCTCTTACTAGGTTGCTAGCTACCGCTGCAACCCGGATTGCGTAAAGGGCAAAAACTTTTTCATGGTGCTTTGCTAGAGTTACTCCTAAAGTGCGTATCTCTATAACGCTGTGCTATATTTCCGTAGAAAAGAAATTCTTTTGTTGTTTTAGTTTTCAGTTCAGAATCGCTTAAGTTACTGTGTAAACTGCAAAAATCTTTCTGGTGTCTGAGCATTAATTTAAAAAATTTTAATTCAAACTAGAAAAATACCTGAAAATTTAGAATTGTTTTTTTGTTAGGTTTTTACTACTTGTCATGTGATTTTATGGGTAGAACTTTAAATGTAAGAAAAGATCTGATTTGCAGCAGTAGCTAGCAACCCCCCAAGTTTGTATGAATATGCGTTTGTGTAAGCTGCAACCCGGACTACAATTAATTATTATTTCAATTTCTATGAGCTAGTGTTCGTTCTTTATAATAATCTTACCGCTGGTATACGATTATGTTTGAAAGACTGCAGTGTGAAAAGACATCAAAATGCAGTTTTTGGTGGAAAAATTTATTCTCTTTTAGAAATAATTTATTTTAGTTACTATAGATTTTTAACCCAATTAATTTCCTTTAAAATGAGCTATTGAACAACCCTCTACGATGTTCCAGTGCCAAGCTATCTCTGGATACAAAAAAAGAAAAAAAAAAAAAAAAAAGAAAACAAGATCCCGTTGAGGCAGAATGTTGTAGTAGCTGCCACTTTTCTTGATTTTCAAGCCAATATATTTCCCTTGCTGTTCAAGCCAAGGGACAGAAATTTTACTATGCAGGGGTTTCGGACAAGGCGGTTCTAATGGTGTACTTTTTGTTTTGATCTGACTCTTTTTTTAAGAACTATGGGTTTTTATATTTCTTAACATTGGACGTGATCGTCTCTTATTAAGTGGCAATAGGCAAGAGGTCGTTCTTTATTGTAAACTCGTTACCACGAGCTATTTGATAAATGACACCATTTATGATTGATTATTTATGTAATGATTATAATAACTTTATATTCGTTCTTTATTATAATACTATGGGTTACAGTTCGTTCCTTATTATAATATATTACAAACAGGAAAAAGCCTACGGCTTTTTCTTCTTTGAAATAGTAAGAGACGAACGTCAAACGATCAAGTAGCTAACTAAGTCCAATGTATGCAATAAGTTTTTATTCCAATGATCGTCTTTTAATGTAGAATTAATTTTGTTAATTACAAAAGGTTTCTATATACAGCAGTTTCTTTTAAAATGAGCCATTACACAGCTCTTTATTATGACCACGAACCGTTTGATTTCATACTTAAGTTACTATGGGTTACAGTTCGTTCCTTATTGTATTTTAGGAGCTATGGGTTTTTATATTTCTTAACATTGGACGTGATCGTCTCTTACTAGGTCGCTAGCTACCGCTGCAACCTGGAAATATTTGATGAAACTTACATATTCTGCATTTACGACGAACCCTATTGATCCTTTTATGTACTTGTAGCTACCCCTGGCGCCACTGTATATCAGTTACTATTGGCGAGAGATCGTTCTCTACTGTAATCATACCGTTCCCTGCTCTTTTGTCTAGCCTGCTCAATTCTTGCTTCTCTGTAATGTTCATCATTACCATACCGTTCCTTGATCTTTTGTTTGGCTGTCTCAATTTTTGCATGTCTATAATCTTCATCATTGTGATAACGTTCCCTGCTCTTTTGTCTAGCCTGCTCAATTGTTGCTTCTCTATAAAGTTTATCATTGTGATAACGCTCCTTGATCTTTTGTTTAGCCTGCTCAATTCTTGCTTCTCTGTAATGTTCATCATTACCATACCGTTCCTTGATCTTTTGTTTGGCTGTCTCAATTTTTGCATGTCTATAATCTTCATCATTGTGATAACACATCTTGCTGTTTTCTTTTGCTCTCTCAATTATTACTTCTCGATACGCCTGGTCGGTTGAATACCTTTGTTTTGCTCTCTCAATTATTACTTCTCGATACACCTGGTCGGTTGAATACCTTTGCTTTTTTCTTTTCAAGTTACTATCTCTGTTGTTTGTGTAGTACTCTTTCTTCAACTTGCGTATAGCCTGCTTTGATCTAACCATTATTCTAATCAAGAATAAAAGAATTTTCAGTTTTGACTTTCCTTATATACTAATTATGACGTCACTCTATTCACGTCATAGCTCTAATATAAAACTATGATGACGTTCATTATTTATCTAGTAGGGTTTCAGACAAGGTATTTCTAATGATGTACTTTTGTTTTGATCTGACTCTATTTTTAGGAGTTTTGGGTTTTTATATTTCTTAGCATTGGACTGATCGTCTATTACTAGGTTGCTAGCTACTGCTGCAACCCAAATTCACATATATATTTATTTATGAGAGGCAGCCTGGCCGAGTGGTCCAAGGCACTGGTGTTAGCCACCAGTCTCTTCAGAGGCGTGGGTTCAATTCTTACCGCTGGTATACGATTATGTTTGAAAGACTGCAGTGTGAAAAGACATCAAAATGCAGTTTTTGGTGGAAAAATTTATTCTCTTTTAGAAATAATTTATTTTAGTTACTATAGATTTTTAACCCAATTAATTTCCTTTAAAATGAGCTATTCAACAACCCTCTACGATGTTCCAGTGCCAAGCTATCTCTGGATACAAAAAAAGAAAAAAAAAGAAAAAAAGAAAAAAATATCCCGTTTAGGCAGAATGTTGTAGTAGCTGCCACTTTTCTTGATTTTCAAGCCAATATATTTCCCTTGCTGTTCAAGCCAAGGGACAGAAATTTTACTATGCAGGGGTTTCGGACAAGGCGGTTCTAATGGTGTACTTTTTGTTTTGATCTGACTCTTTTTTTAAGAACTATGGGTTTTTATATTTCTTAACATTGGACGTGATCGTCTCTTACTAGGTTGCTAGCTACCGCTGCAACCCGGATGAAAAGACTGCAGTATGAAAAGACACTTAAAATGCAGTTTTTAATTGAAAAATTTATTCTCTATTAGAAAAAAATTTTTTGGTTACAAAATATTTTTAGCCCAATTAATTTCCTTTAAAATGAGCCATTGAACAACTCTCTACGATGTTCCAGTGTCAAGCTATCTGTGGAAAACAAGAAATAAAAAATATCCCGTTTATGCAGAATGTTGTAGTAGCTGCCACTTTTCTTGATTTTCAAGCCAATATATTTCCCTTGCTGTTCAAGCCAAGGGACAGAAAGTTTCCTATACAGGGGTTTTGGACGAGGTGGTTCTAATGGTGTAATTTGTGTTTTGATCTGACTCCTTTCTTAGGAACTATCGGTTTTTATATTTCTTAACATTGGACGTGATTGTATCTTACTAGGTTGCTAGCTACCGTTGCAACCCGGATAAGATCAAATGTAACCTCGTACGACGTCAAATATACCACATACTTATTTTCTTTTCCCTGTTGCAAAAGTTATTATGAGATAGACTTCGGTCCTTACTATAAACAACTATAAATGACGTTATGGTAAAATTTTATGATAACGTCAGTTACAACTGGAGTTCGTTCTATGCTATATGATCACAAACAGGAAAAAGCCTATGGCTTTTTCTCCTTTGAAATAGTAAGACGAACCTCAAACAATCAAGTAGCTAACTAAGTCCAATGTATGCAATGGTTCTTTATTCCAATGATCGTCTTTGAACATTTATTTTTCTTCAGTTACTATGCGATAGACTTCGGTCCTTATTGTAAACTTAGCAATTACATTAGACCGGTGGAGAGCCAATTCTTTTCCAAACTTTCTTTTTGTAAGGAGTCTAACGGCATTTACAACCCCAATTCTCGGCCGTCCACACTCCTTCCAAACAGAAAGCCAAAATTTTGCCTGGTTGCATGCATTAACTAGGCCAGCATTTTGCGACCAACCTGAAACTTGCGTACCGGTCTTAATTTTCATTATGGGAACAGCAGCTTCCTCAGCTGAGCGAAAAGCGTGTGTAATTTGGGCGGCATATATATCAAGTTCAAGTCGGGCCTCTTTCGGTTCAATTCGTCGTGACTGGATCAGAAGGTTAAATGGGATTTTAATTTCAGCTAAAATTTCATCCGAAACTTGCGTGTAAACCGACGTATTAACATTATTCCAATCCCGTATTTGTGTCCATTTTTTTGTAGTTTTTTCTGCGTTATTTTGGTGTGGATGCTCAGATTGTGTAGCGGGAGGTGTGATTTGCAGTTCTATTGAAAAATGGTCAGAAGTAAAAGTAGTTCCAGACACCCGTACTGAAGTAGGGAGTAGGTCTTTAGAGCAAATAACATGGTCTAAATTAGAAGTACTTCCTGTGTTGTGTATGTATGTAAAATTTTGTTTTTTTTTTAAAATGATAAATGTATCATCTAGGAGACCATGTACCATACTTTCACGATCACCAGTAAAAAGCGCGTTAGTTTCAGTAAATTCAGCACTCATAGGACAGTTAAAATCACCTAATATTACA
Source organism: Artemia sp. Qi Xiang Cuo (assembly GCF_049724085.1). NCBI lineage: Eukaryota > Metazoa > Arthropoda > Branchiopoda > Anostraca > Artemiidae > Artemia > Artemia sp. Qi Xiang Cuo. The sequence continues at coordinate 111,715 of NW_028300616.1, forward strand.
CAAGGCAATCTTTCTAATCTGATTTTGCTAAGACATTCAGCTAATTTACGTAAACTTTGCGCAAATTCGGAATGAGATGCGTCATCACGATAGTCGGTTGGCATGTATACGTTCACAACAACAAAATTACACACTTGAACCGCTAGAATGTTTTGCGTTGAAAAAAACAACTTTGATTCAACATCATTATTAATATACGTCACGAGTCCCCCGGAGGGCCTTCCTTGGTCCTTTTTTCTGACAGCAGGAACAACATACATGTTATTAGCACGGAAAATGTCCAGTTGACCTACAGAAATAGGAAGAGCAAAGTGCTCTTGGATACACACAATTTGATTGCTTTTTAGCATTTCACAAAATATTGGGTGCCTTTCTGCGAAATTCCCATTCATATTCCAAGATAAAAGGTTCATTGAGTAGCACGGGCAAGCCTATTAGCTTTTGAGTCTGCGTTTGCAGGTTTATTTGCCGAGCAACGGACGCTGTAGCAAGAATGTTCACTAGTGTTGCAGCTTATGCAAAAAAGCGGTTGTTTACAGGGATTGAGACGATCAGATGTATGTTCTACGGATCCACATCTGGAACATTTGGGCTGATTGGTGCACTCGGATGCTAAATGACCAACTGTATGACACGAACAGTGAACACGAATACTTCGGCGGGTAGTTTTTCGTAGTGCACTTTAATGGAGTTGCGGACGAAGATTTCGAGCTCGTGTCGCGACTCAAAATAAACTTTGAACGCACGAGAGGATCCACATTGCATAACTTTTGTAGCACGGGGGATAAGTTCGTGCAATGACTGCTCATTCAGGTCTTCAGGGACGCGCTTGAGTACACCAATATAGCTCGGTGAGTGTACGGACGCAGTAACATCATATTTATCACTTTTCAGTGTTGAGGCAATTGTATCAGCAGTTTTCTTAGATTTCGCCACTAGTTTCCAGTCACCCTTCAGTTTACGAAGCTCACTTATTTCCTCGCTGTTCGGACAGACCTTGTCAATAAATTCCTTTCGCGCACTAGGTGTATTTAAGCTGTCAGGTAAGTTTTTGAGGACAACAGCGTAACTGGGCGGGAGGGGGGGCTCCTCCGCGGGTTCGCTCGGTTTCCAGGTCAGTGGCCGATTTTGTGCCATTTCGTATAGTCCATCGACCTTACGTTTGATTTCGTTGAGCCGACAGATAGCTGTCGCTGAGGTGGATTCCCCGACAGTAGGAACAGAGCATGGTGTTAGGATCACAAAGGTAGGAATCAGCTTTTTATCGCGAGTTGCAGCATGGTTAAACCATCTGCACATATCTATTACGTTCTCATCCTCCTTCTTACTATGCTTAATCAGCCAGGTCTCGATTTTTAGCTCCTTATGCAGTACAGCTTTAGCTTCAATAATTTGCTCAAGAGTGAAAAAACTCAGGGCAGTTGCCGTGATCACCTCTATTTTCAGTCCATCATTCATGACACGTGTTAAAAAGTTCAGTACCGGATTGATAATAAGCTTTTCATCTTTATCGCTTTTCTCCGACATTGCAATCGGATGCCAAAGAATAGTCCAAAAATCAGTCCGTGGGCGTGCCAATAAGCGAAGGAAGCGTAGTTTCTTGCTACCTGATCCCCGCAGTTTAAGGGAGTCACACTCCCGGCAGGTACAACGGCCCTTGCGACAAGAAACTCCCCTCTTCTGCTCACTTATTGGTAAAATTTAATTATAGATGATACTATAGATGGCGCGCCAATTTACTCAAGAAAAAGATGGCGCTGGTAAGAAGGCCTAAAGAAAAAGCCTTATTACAATTGTTCAAGTTTTTACAAACACTACTTAGCAGATAATCTATCATTAGAGGGTAAACAACAATAGGAAGTAAACTTCAAAATAATTTAGACACTTTTTCAAGATAACAACAAGGAAGCAAACTCATCCATAATAGCATTGAAATACTATAGATGGCACTGTTTTTTTTTTTTTTTTTTTTTTTTTTTTTTTTTTTTTATATTCCAAATGCTTATAATTTTCCTTATTCAGATCTCACAAAAATGTTAAACCTCAAAGTGTCGAAACATTTGGTCACACCTCTAGTAATTCCTCATCCAGGCATTACATTCTGTTCACAGGTTTCAAGCCTAGGATATCAAAACACTTTGCCAAAATATTGGCTGTCACTTCACATAGCAGCATTCTATCTATGTTGACCTTGATCACCTCCCCTGTTTTTCTGTCCTTTTCAACGCAGTAGCAAGAATCATAAAACTCAGAGAAAACAGTTGCAATATTATAGACATATTCACAGAGTGGTTGCAAAAGGAGATCCTCTGTTATCTTCTGAATTACGTCATAAAACTTCAAAATTTCCTTAGCCAATTTGATTTCTTTTGGATGTTCTATTTTTATACCCTCATTTTTAGCATAGTTGAGCAATTGATTTGGCTCAACATTGGCAAGTCTAGTAATACTTCGAATTCGAGTGTACATGTACAACATATAAACAGCGGTGTTACCCTTATCTTCAAGCATCTTGTCAAATGAAAAAATATAATCTCCCTTCCTATTGTTTGACAAATCCGCGTATTTAATGCAACCATAGGCAACCGACATCTTGGCTTCTTCTAATTCTTCCGGAGACAAAACACTGTCACGGTTCTTCTCAATAAGCTTATCACTTGATCTTTTTATGCCTTCGTCTAGGAGGTCCACAAGTCGAATCGTGTCATCTGATCTTGTTTTTAGTCTTTTCTTGTTTTCCCCGCGCACAACCCCAAAACCAACATGATCAATGCGCACGCGATTTTTGTCAATATAATCAGCACGTTCCATACAATCAAACAAAGATTCAAAATGAGAGCTTTGTCCAAGGTCGGTGACATAGATGATCCAGTCTGCTTTTTCAACTTGCAGTCGGTGGCAGAAAGCGGCAATATCAGACGTGGCATAGGTGTAACCACCATCGGATTTAACCACAGTTAGAGGCTTTAAACCTCCTTTGAGTGGGTACATCATATATCTTCCTTGTTCATGTAATAGTAGGTTTCTCTGCTTCAGATCTTCAACTATTTTTTTCATAGAATCCTGGTAGAAAGACTCACCACGTTCAGTAAGTTTAATATCAAGGCGATCATATATCTTTTGAAATTCTTTCCTAGAGGTATCACAGATAAGTTGCCACCGTTTAGTTTGGTCTGGGTCATGGGCCTGTAATTCTACTACAGCAGCATAGGCTCTTTTCTTGAATTCACCATCTTCATCAAAACGTTTCTTCGATTCCTTATAAAACGCTTGCAAATCCTCAATAGGCAGTGGATTTTTCAGATAGTCAGGAAACATGTCATTTAAATGTGCAAGCAGCATCCCAAATTGAGTCCCCCAATCTCCAACGTGATTTAATCTCACAACATCATGGCCGAGATATTCCAACAGCCTTGCTAAACTATCTCCAATGATGGTGGATCTCAAGTGGCCTACGTGCATCTCCTTTGCGATATTGGGAGAGGAAAAGTCAATAACGACCTTTTTCTTGTCAACGTTCGGTGGACTGACACCCTCCAAACACATATTCGCAATTTGACGGACCACAAACTTTTGAGAAAGGGTGATGTTGATGAAACCAGGGCCAGCAATAGACAGTGACTCAATAATTTCATTCGCAGGGATATGTCCGCTTATTGATTTAGCCACTTCAACTGGGGATACCTTGGTGCCGGATTCTTTGAGTATCTTTGAAAGTCCCATAGCAGAATTGCATTGATAGTCACCGAATTTAGGTTGAGAAGATATCACCACCTCGATATTGAAATCGTTCGATACTGGATAGGACTTCATAAGAGATTTCTTGAAAATTTTCTTTAGCTCTCCAATGATCGAAAATTGCCCTTCTCCAGTTTCCGTCAGCGCTCTTTTCATGATGTTTATTCTGTACTTCAATTTGTCATTCTCAACTTTAAATTTTTCAATTTCTTCTAAGTCATTTGTAGGTTTTACTGTTGTAGTCTGCTTTCGGAGCTCTTCAATCTTTGACATCAGTTGTTTAATCTCATTTTCCGCAGATTCAGCTCTTATCTCAAATATTTTTGCAGTTTATAACTTTAGCGATTCTGAACTGAAAATGACAATAAAATAAAAATTGATTTTTTCAATTTTTATGTCACGTCGCTCATTACGTCATATATGGTTATTAGTAGACAATCGGTAGAATATTCGTTCTTTATTATAAAAACTTCAAAAACGCATAAAAAACTTGTTCATATTCATTTTTGTACATTTTGTTTATATTCAATTTTGTTATATTCATTTTATATTCGTTATTATGAGTCGGACAAACATCTCGGGGAGGGGGTTTCAAACCCATTAAACCCTCTGGATACGTCCTTGAATGTTAATTTTATATTTATTAGTATTGGACGTGATCGTTTCTTACTAGGTTGCTAGCTACCGCTGCAACCCAGACTATGGGCGAGAGATCGTACTTTACTGTTGATTAAACTTTTCAGTTAGAAAAGCCTGAAGTTCATTCTTTATTATAAAATAAATTACAAACAGGAAAAGCCTACGGCTTTTTCTTCTTTGGAATAGTAAGAGACGATCCTCAAATAATCAGGCAGCTAACTAGGTTTATAATTTGTTCTTTAACATAAACTTCATTAATCGGATATTTTAATATATCCTATATGGTCTAGAGGTTGGGATAGCTTTCACCCAGTAGGCTTGAGTTCAATTTCTGTATGGGAAATTTTTACTTATGATGATTTCTTAAGGAACATAATTAAAGTTTCTTAATGTAATAAAAATAATTTGTTTTAATTGCAAAAGGTTTTTACCCCATTAATTTCCTTTAAAATAAGCCATTGAACAACTCTCTACGATGTTCCAGTGCCATGCTATCTGTTGAATTACTAACCTATACTATAATTTAGTGGCGTATAAAATTTAGTATAGGCAAGAGGTCGTTCTTTATTATAACTAAATTAAGACAGTAAATTAATGTTTTAATTTAGTTCAATGCTCGCCTCAAAATTCCATGAGAGACTCATCTTAATGCCCTTTTATTTTGGGAAAGTAGAAGTCAGACATGCATACCTTTTCTCCATATCCTTATCTTTTTACCTTTTTCAACATATGCTACTTTTTTTACATTTTTCAAGATATACTATGTGTAAGCAATGGATAAATTCCCTAACTTATAGCTCTGGTCCTGAGGCCTCGGGGGGGGGGGAGGTTGAAATCCCCAAAACTCAATTACTGAGCCTTTCAACATGCTGTAAAATATACGTCTCAAAACTTTGCTGGATGTTTGTTTTGGGAAATGATAGGGGGAAGGGGCTGGTTGGTCTCAATCAGATGCGTTTTGGGAAAAGCGGGGTATTTGGGGGGGGGGGGGCTAGTTGCCCACATGACGTTTGGGGGGGGGTAGATATTATCTGATCACTTTCACTCTTAAAAAGGCACTAGAACTTCTGATTACCAATCGAATGAGCCCCTATGAAGTATTTACGACCATCCTTACTATAAAATCCTTATATGCCTCCAGGGCATCCCCCTTCCCATGAGGGATGTGAGGGGTTGGGCTTGTCATCTTCAAAGAAATAATTTCCAGACCCTTTTACTACACAAAACGAAATTGCTATCTTAAGATTTTGATCGGAGGAAATCGGGGAAGTGGTGGGTGTGGTTGCTCTCAAATTCCTTTTGACTCTTAAAAAGGGCAATATAACTTCCAATTTCAAACTAAACAAGCCCCATCTGAAGTTTATACGATTACCCGTTCCATTAAATCCTAATTTACCCCCAGTCCATAAGTTACAATCCTTGCCCCTGGGCTCTGGGGGAATATGCCAACCCAGGAGGCATTGCTATATGTTCTCCAGACTATTTTTAACAAAATGGCTATCTCACAGTAGTGTGTTTCACCCCATAATTGTTTGCCTTATTGCATTTGTTCTCACGGTGTAAGGCTCAAAGGCTTTTTTGTCCTCAACGTACAAGTTGTTACACTGGATCAGAGCCTTATAAAAGTTTACAAAGTGAGTTAATAATACCTGGGGAAAATGAAGCCATTTCCAGAGGTTCTTCGAAAGTCTTGTTTTACTGAGTATAGCACCTTATCTTGGTAATTTTTTTCTTCGTCTGGTGCTTTGGCAATGATGTTCTAGTTGGAATGATGTTTTGGGTTTGGTAAGCATATTCTGTTTTTTCATACGACTTGGGTAATTCTGTCGAGCAATTCAAAAATGTTCTCTGTGGGAGGAGCAGAGGTAAGAGAACTTGTGTTTTATTTTCGTGGGAAGAGGGGGTTCTTTTTCCATTTCCTCATACTAAAGGCCGTGTGTAACCCTTTTTTTTTATATATATATCTTTGGTTAGTGTGCTAAAAACTGTGAAAACAGAAACTGTGACATCTAGATCTTTGGAAGTGGTAAGGAAGCCTTGAACATATTGAGATGGAGGAGGAGCGTGTACAGTTGAGCAGACCTTATGCGGTTTGGTGCTGCATAGAGTTAGCAGTAATAGTATATTTTAACCAGCTCAATCTTTTTATTTAGTTGATTTACATTGAAAAGTTACTGCTTTTTTGTTTCTTGTATGAATTCTAGATCTGTTTTTTGTGCAATTGGAAGAATTCTTCTGCTGTCAAATTTATCTAGAAATGCTCAAACATCTACAAAAGCAACAAATCAAAGAGTAAAATAAAAAGCAAAGAATGATATTGGAATTTATAACGGGCAGCAATAAGACATATAACAAGACAAATTTAAGAAGAAGACGAATTACTATGAATGAACAAAACTCACACAAATTAAAACGAGCAATCAGACCCAACTTGAAAACGAGTTGAAACTACAATAAAAACAATTGAGTCTTTTATACTCACAAACAGCTAATGTGTCTTTTACGCTTGGACTCGGTCCTCACAGGGGAGCGATCGGGGACCGGTCCTCAACATTCGCAGGAAGACCGATTAATTTAAATACGTTTGCTCCACAGCGGATGCTCTTGACATTTTCTACCTCTAGTGCAAGATGAAATACTGGGTGTGACATGGCCAGAAGAAACACATTTAGCGTTTCTTCTACAGAGTGAGCAACAAACCTAATGAAAGGACGCACATCACCCTGATGAGCAATTTCTAGAGCTTGGAAATACGAACTCTTTTCTTCTTTATCGATAATTACGAGAGGAAATTTAGCTCGCATTATCATTAGATTCATTAGAAGTCTGGAAGTTCTTCCATTGCCATCAGTAAATGGGTGAATTGATACCAGCTTAAAATGAGCAAGTGCAGCGTATTTAATCGGATGTAAGCTTCTCGCGTCAGTTGAGTTGAGCCAGTTGATAAATTCAGTCATGAGAAACCTTACTTCTTGTGGAGGTGGAGGCTTATGACCGTTAACAGACACCTTGGTATGACGGTAAACCCCTCTTTCACTGGAGTCTACCAGACGCAGCACATAACTATGTATTTGTAATATGTCCTCCTCTGATATATCGCCTGGTTTGTTAAGCAGAGCACTCGAGAGATATTTTAAAGCGTTATCAATTCCAAGAATCTCATTATATTCAATTAAGCTTTTATCGGGCATAGGGTTTCGACTTTCAAGTACCAAACGTATCTGTGCTAAAGTCATAGTATTACCTTCAATCCCGGCTGTATGTTAAACATAGCGAGACTTAATATCATTTGAAACTTCTTTAAAAACTGCTTCATCGGGAAACGTCACAATTTGATCTTTCTTTCCTGCAGTATTCTGTAGCAAACACTCATCAAGTTTGTTTACTAAAGGCAGCGTTCTCTTGTGATTCTCTAAAGCTCGGGAATGGCAAGGAGATATACTTAGGGCTGTTTGGTAATAAAAATCTGCTATGTCTTGTTCTTTCCAGATATTCACCATAAGAGTTCAAAATGTCTGGAAGGCCAGGTGCTAAATCTCAAGCACGCTGGACCCGGATGCAACCCAGATCTTACTATAAAGTTCGATACCATGAACTGTTTGATTACAAACAGGAAAAAGCCCTTGGCTTTTTCTTAATTGGAATAGTAAGAGACGACCTGGCTACAACCAACGATTATGACATCATTGATCAATCTGTAGCAAGACTATAATTAAGTAGACCCATCCTTCATATTAGTCTAATGGAGTGCTTTGTAGTTCAATTACTATAGGCTATAGTTCGTTCTTTACTATAATGATATTTTCCATATGTTCCGGTCTTTTAGGGTAGACATCAATAACCCAGTGGGCAATGTACAAATCACTACTCTGTGGATCGTTTTTAGCAAGCTTTTCAAGCTCCTCATACCTTTTCAGTGTCCTCTTCACCTCGCTCTTTTTCGCAAGGTCAATATATCTAAATTGCCTAGAAACTTACATATTCTGCATTTACGACGAACCCTATTGATCCTTTTATGTACTTGTAGCTACCCCTGGCACCACTGTATTTACTGTAACTACCCCTAGAGCCACCATATATCAGTTACTATGGGCGAGAGATCGTTCTTTACTGTAACTTTTCTTGATTTTCAAGCCAATATATTTCCCTTGCTGTTCAAGCCAAGGGACAGAAATTTTACTATGCAGGGGTTTCGGACAAGGCGGTTTTAATGGTGTACTTTTTGTTTTGATCTGACTCTTTTTTAAGAACTATGGGTTTTTATATTTCTTAACATTGGACGTGATCGTCTCTTACTAGGTTGCTAGCTACCGCTGCAACCCGGATTTTGATCTGACTCTATTTTTAAGAGTTTTGGGTTTTTATATTTCTTAGCATTGGACTGATCGTCTATTACTAGGTTGCTAGCTACTGCTGCAACCCAAATTCACATATATATTTATTTATGAGAGGCAGCCTGGCCGAGTGGTCCAAGGCACTGGTGTTAGCCACCAGTCTCTTCAGAGGCGTGGGTTCAATTCTTACCGCTGGTATACGATTATGTTTGAAAGACTGCAGTGTGAAAAGACATCAAAATGCAGTTTTTGGTGGAAAAATTTATTCTCTTTTAGAAATAATTTATTTTAGTTACTATAGATTTTTAACCCAATTAATTTCCTTTAAAATGAGCTATTGAACAACCCTCTACGATGTTCCAGTGCCAAGCTATCTCTGGATACAAAAAAAGAAAAAAAGAAAAAAGAAAAAAATATCCCGTTTAGGCAGAATGTTGTAGTAGCTGCCACTTTTCTTGATTTTCAAGCCAATATATTTCCCTTGCTGTTCAAGCCAAGGGACAGAAATTTTACTATGCAGGGGTTTCGGACAAGGCGGTTCTAATGGTGTACTTTTTGTTTTGATCTGACTCTTTTTTTAAGAACTATGGGTTTTTATATTTCTTAACATTGGACGTGATCGTCTCTTACTAGGTTGCTAGCTACCGCTGCAACCCGGACTTAGCATTGGACGTGATCGTCTCTTACTAGGTTGCTAGCTACTGCTGCAACCCGGATACACCTGGAACCACCATATATCAGTTAGTATGGGAGAGAGATCGTTCTTTACTGTAAATAGCTGTCACCCAGCAGGCTTGAGTTCAATTTCCGTACGGGAAATTTTTACTTATGATGATTTCTAAGGAACATAATTAAAATTTCTTAATGTAATAAAAATAATTTGTTTTAATTACAAAAGGTTTTTAACCCAATTAATTCCCTTTAAAATGAGCCATTGAACAACTCTCTACGATGTTCCAGTGCCATGCTATCTGTTGAATTACTAACCTATACTATAATTAAGTGGCGTATAAAATTTAGTATAGGCAAGAGGTCGTTCTTTATTATAAAATCTTAACTATAGTGAAGCTGCGCATGCAAGTTAGTATAGGGAAGAGTTTGATCTTTATTATATATGTTTCAGTTAACATGGGCAAAATGTCGTTCTTTATTGTAATTACTATAGATTTTTAACCCAATTAATTTCCTTTAAAATGAGCTATTGAACAACCCTCTACGATGTTCCAGTGCCAAGCTATCTCTGGATACAAAAGAAAAAAAAAGAAAAAAGAAAAAAATATCCCGTTTAGGCAGAATGTTGTAGTTGCTGCCACTTTTCTTGATTTTCAAGAAAATATATTTCCCTTGCTGTTCAAGCCAAGGGACAGAAATTTTACTATGCAGGGGTTTCGGACAAGGCGGTTCTAATGGTGTACTTTTTGTTTTGATCTGACTCTTTTTTTAAGAACTATGGGTTTTTATATTTCTTAACATTGGACGTGATCGTCTCTTACTAGGTTGCTAGCTACCGCTGCAACCCGGATTATTGTAACTATGGGTTTTTATATTTCTTAACATTTGACGTGATCGTCTCTTACTAGGTTGCTAGCTACCGCTGCAACCCGGATATTACAAACAGGAAAAAGCCTACGGCTTTTTCTTCTTTGAAATAGTAAGAGACGAACCTCAAACGATCAAGTAGCTAACTAAGTCCAATGTATGCAATAATTACTTATTCCAATGATCGTCTTTTAATGTATAAAATTGCTATAAAGTTCGTTAAAACGATCCGATAGACAATACTGATGGTTAGAGTTTGGTCTTTAAGTTATCATATACTGCTAAAATTCTTTCTTATATGAACATTTCTTGGTGTAGTGGTTAGCACTTAAGACTTTGAATCCTGCGATCCGAGTTCAAATCCTGGTGGACGGTCGTTATTAAATGTAGCTTACTTATACTACCATTTAGGTTTCTGCTGTAATTCTTTCTTTTCAAAATTAAATTAGTTGCTATCGCCTAGAGTTAGTTCTTTACCACATCGTAATAATTTGTTTTATAATAATAATTAATTTTGTTAATTACAAAAGGTTTCTATATACAGCAGTTTCCTTTAAAATGAGCCATTACACAGCTCTTTACTATGACAACGAACCGTTTGATTTAATACATAAGTTACTATGGGTTAAAGTTCGTTCCTTATTGTAATTTCAGGTATTTTTCTAGTCTAAATTAAAAGATTAAAACTATTGTTCAGACACCATAAATATTTTTTCAGTTTATAACTTTAGCGATTCTGAACTAAAAACGAAAATAAAATAAAAATTAATTTTTTCAATTTTTACGTCACGTCGCTAATTAAGTCATATATGGTTATTAGTACACAATATTCGTTCTTTATTATAAAAGATTTAAAATTATTAAGCACACAAAATCCCGTGTCGAGTATCTAAAACCTAGCATAAAACAAAAACTAATTTTAAAATTTTCAGGTATTTATCTTGTTTGAATTACAAAATTAGTATTATTGGTTAGACACCATAAATATTTTTGCAGTTTAAATAATAAGTTTAGTGATTCTGGACTGAAAACTAAAATAATTGCAATTATGAGACAATAATATGGAGATATGTACTTTACGGGTTACAGGATACAATAATAAATTTGAACTGAGATGAAAAAAAATTTCTTCCAGGAGACAAAAAGCAAAACTAATTTTAGAATTTTCATGTATTTTTGTTGTTTAAATTAAAAAATTACTATTACTGATTAGGCATCATAAATATTTTTGCAGTTTACATAATAATTTTAGCGATTAAGCCAAAAAAGAAAATTTTGGTTCCAGGAGTTTCGGTTACTATTGAGACAAGTAGCTATTATTACTATAGAGTTCATTACATGGACTGTTTTATTGCTTCAAAATTCAAATATCTTTGAAAAGACTGCAGTATGAAAATACATCAAAAATGCAATTTTTTTGACAAAATTGATTCTACTTTAAAAAGTATTTTATTTTTAAATACAAAAGTGACTAGATGTTGCAATTTCCTTTAAAATGAGCTATTATACAGCTCTCTATGATTTTCCAGTGCCCAGCTAGCTGAGCAGAAAGAAAAAGCGGAAAGAAAAAAATATCCCGTTTGTGGAGAATAACGTGGTAAAAGTCAATTTTCTTGATTTTCAAGCCAATATATTTTCTTTGTTATTCAAGCCAAAGGGAGGTAAGTTTCCTTTATAGAGGATTCGGACAAGGCGGTTCTAATGGTGTACTTTTTGTTTTGATCTGACTCTTTTTTTAGGAGTTGGGGGGTTTTATATTTCTTGACATTGGAGGTGATCGTCTCTTACTAGGTTGCTAGCTACCGCTGCAACCCGGATTCTATTTTAAAGATAATTTGTTTTAATTAAAAAAAATTTTTAACCCCATTAGTTTCCTTTAAAATGAGAAATTGAACAACTCTCTACGATGTTCCAGTGCCAAGCTATCTGTGAAATTACTAACCTATACTATCGTTAAGTGGCGTATAAAATTTAGTATAGGCAAGAGGTCGTTCTTTACTATATTCCTTATAACACTTCAGGACAAGGTGGTTCTAATGGTGTACTTTTTGTTTTGATCTGACTCTTTTTTTAGGAGATGGGGGGTTTTATATATCTTAACATTGGAGGTGATCGTCTCTTACTAGGTTAATAGCTACCGCTGCAACCCGGATTTGATCTGACTCTACTTTTAGGAGTTACGGGTTATTAAATTTTTTAACATTGGACGTTATTGTCTCTTACTAGGTTGCTAGCTACCGCTGCAATCTGGATCTAATAGTGTACACCGCTGCAACTATGATTACAATCAGGAAAAAGCCTATGGCTTTTTCTTATTTGGAATAGTAAGAGACGAACTTCAAAGAATCAGGCAGCTAACTAAATCTAAAATGTGCCATGTTTTATTCTTTACTAGGTTTCTGCCATCTCTACAGCCTTGATACCGATTAAACTTACATAATTCCCATCAATAATTAACTAGACCCATCCTTCATATTAGTCTAATGGTTTGCTTTGTAGTTCAACTACTATAGGCTATAGTTCTTTCTTTACTATAACTATTACTAGGTTTCAGCTATCTGTACAGCCATGATACCGATAAAAATTACACAATTCCTATTTATATTTCAGTTAGCATGGGCTAGATGTTGTTCTTTATTATAACTGTTGAATTACTAACCTATACTATAATTAAGTGGCGTATAAAATTTAGTGTAGGCAAGAGGTCGTTCATTATTATAATTTTCTAGGAGTTATGTGTTTTTATATTTCTTAACATTGGACGTGATCGTCTCTTATTAGATTCCCTTGCTGTTCAAGCCAAGGGACATAAACCTTTCTATACAGGGGTTTCGGACAAGGCGGTTCTAATGGTGTATATTTTGTTTCGATCTGACTTCTTTTTAGGAGTTATGGGTTTTTATATTTCTTAACATTGGACATGATCGTCTCTTGCTTGATTGCTAGCTACCGCTGCAACCCGAATCATTTTCGAGATCTTTTCCTTCAAAGCCTGTCGATCCTTTATGTATGAAAACTAAAATAAAATATTATTTTTTCATTTTTTACGTCAAGTCACTCATTTCGTCATATATAGTTATTCTTGTCAAAAGATAAATGTTTATAAATATTCCATTCACTTTTTACGTCATATATGGATATCCGAGAAAAATTAATCCCTTTGTATCTTTTCAACAAGTTTTAAACAGTAACCTTATCAATGTGATTATAATTACTTTGTATTCGTTCTTTATTGTATTTTTTTAGGACTTATGAATTTTTATATTTCTTAACATTGGACGTGATCGTCTCTTACTAGGTTGCTAGCTACTGCTGCACCCCGGATGTTCTTTACTCTAATAATAATTGACAAACACCATTTATGATATGTTATATGGGTCCTTTATGTACTATAGTGAAGTTGCGTATGCAAGTTAGTATAGGGAAGAGTTCGATCTTTATTATATTCTAATGGTGTACTTTTTGTTTTGATCTGACTATTTTTCTAGGAGTTAGGGGTTTTTATATTTCTTAACATTGGACGTGATCGTCTCTTACTAGGTTGCTAGCTACCGCTGCAACCCAGATTGTTTTGATCTGACTCTTTTCTTAGGAGTTAGGGGTTTTTATATTTCTTAACATTGGATGTGATCGTCTCTTACTAGGTTGCTAGCTACCGCTGCAACCCGGATTTGGGCTTGAGTCCGTTCTTTACTATAACTACCGCTTGAGTCCAGATTATAAATTACGAACAGGAAAAAGCCTACGGCTTTTTCTTCTTTGTAATAGTAAGAGACGATCCTCAAATAATCAGACAGCAAACTAGGTTTATAATTTGTTCTTTAACATAAACGTCATTTATCGGATATTTTAATAAGTCCTATATGGTCTAGAGGTTGGGATAGCTCTCACCCAGTTGGCTTGAGTTCAAATATTGTATAGAAAATTTTAACTTATGATGATTTCTTAAAAAACATAATTAAAATTTCTCAAGGTACTAAATACGATTTATTTTAATTAGAAGAAGTTTTAACCCCATGAATTTCCTTTAAAATGAGCCATTTAACAATTCTCTGCGATGTTCCAGTACCAATCTATCTGTTGAATTACTAACCTATACTATAAATAAGTGGCGTATAAAATTCAGTATAGGCAAGAGGTCGTTCTTTATTATACTTTACTAGGTGTCAGGTATATCCGATGAAAATTATATAATCCTCATTTACGTACTCATCTTTTACTAAGTTGCATCTACGACAGCAAGCATGATTCATTTTTCAGTTATTCTTTCTTTTCTATAATTACAAATGGTTTTTAACCCCATTAATTTCCTTCAAAATGAGCCATTGAACATGTCTTTACGATGTTCCAGTGCCATGCTATCTGTTGAATTACTAACCTATACTATAATTAAGTGGCGTATAAAATTTAGTATAGGCAAGAGGTCGTTCTGTATTATAATCATTACAGAGAAAATGAATAAAATGCCTCAATAGTTTATTTTTGTCCCTCTTTTTTGTTTATTTGCTGATGGTACTGCCCAGGTTATTGCACTCTTTTGGTTGCCCCCCCCCCCTTTCTTGACCAGTTTTTATTGTTTTAAACTCTTTTATTGATTTACTGTATTTTAATTGCTGACACTTTCTTAGTATCCCTTATAATTTAAATGCATTTATGTCTCGTTCTAAGTTTGGTTTGACCAGTTTTTAATGTATTTATGTCTCGCTCTAAGTTTATTTTGACCAATTTTTGTTTTTTTTAATGTTTTAATTGACTTTTTACAGTTTTAATTATTGACTTTTAAATGTTGTTCATTATGGTTTTCTGTATTTTGTTGTTGTTCTTTGCATTTTTAGTCTAACGATTTATTTGTTGTCGACTCCAAAGTCCGAATTTGGCCCTTTGTGGGCTTTTGATAGCAATTTTTTTGGAAATAAATATCTTATCTCCTACCGCTGCAACCCGGATAACTAAATCAAATATATGTAATGGGTTTTTATTCCAGTGGTCGTCTTTTAATGGAAAATTTTAATATATTGGCCTTAAATATAACTGTACTAGCCTACACTATAGTTAAGTGGCCTATAAAATTTAGTAGAGGCAAGAGGTCGTTGTTTATTATAAAAACTCAAAGAATCAGGCAGCTAACTAAGTCCAATATAAGCAATTGTTTGTTTTTCTAATGATCATCTTTTAATTTGAAGTTTCTTACTAGGTTGCTAGCTACCATTTAAACCCGGATTGGGTAATAGGTTGCTAACTACCGCTGCAACCTAGATATTCTTATTTCTGCTACTATGGGCTAAGGTTCGTTCTTTCATGTAAAACTAGCAAAACATTTTTTAAGTCTGATGAAGATTTAACTAATGTGTCAAAAGTAAGGTTGCACGTCGACGATTTTGTTTTGGCCTTATTATAATTGGTATGGTGAAATAATAATATGCATATGGCTCTTAAATCATACTTCTTAATGGTCCCATATGGTTTAGTGCCTAGGATAGTTAACTTTCACTTAACAGGCCAGGGTTCGATTCCCGGTGTGGGAAAATTTTTAACTCTATAATCTTCGAACATTTGAACCTTTTATAATTTATAATGATGTATACTATAAATACTGTAATCTTAACTATAGTGAAGTTGCCTATGCAAGTTAGTATAGGGAAGAGTTCGATCTTTATTATAATTTTCCTTCGCTGTTGATAGGTATGCTTGTATATATATTTTTATTGCTGCTACATAAACTGCAATTGCTCCTTCCAAAATTAATATACGAATTTTCTAAGAAGTACGCCTCCGTATATTCACTGTGTTGTCGAACATTTTCCATTGCATCTATAAACTGTTCCGCAGTTGCCAATCCATACCTTGGAAGCTTTTCGTTAAACTGACAACATTTCTTTTGGATATTGCCATGAAGCTTTGCCAAAGCATTTCTAGCCGACTTTTCAACAGCATCCGCTCTTTCAAAGAGAATTTTAATCTGTAATTTCGAATACTTTTCGTGATCCCGATAAAACATGCGTAAAATGTTTCTCAATTTACAAAGATCAGCCTGCATTTTTGCCATCTTCTTGTATTTCTGAATGTAATTTTTCCCTTTGTCCTTATGCGTTCTTCGGTACAACCTCGCAGAGAATTTAATTTTTTCATTATAGCTTTTGTCACCCCAGTATCTACCCATTATTCTGGTAGCAACTTTTTTCTTATGTTTGTTTCGGTAATCTATATCGTTATCATACCGTTCCTTGCTCTTTTGTTTCGCTGTCTCAATTTTCCCTTCTCGATACCCCTGATCCGTAAGATACCTCTGTTTTGCTCTGTCATATTTCATTTTCTTAAATCCTGGATCACAAGACATCTTAGTAGCAATCCTTACGCGTGCTCGAGCTTTATTGCGTTTGGTGGCATTTTTATCTCTTTTAAATAAACTTTTCTTATATTTCAGGATGTTAGCTTTATTTTTTGTGTAGTAAAGTTTTCTATTAGTAGAAATTTGGATTGTTCTATTTTGATATTGTTTTTGGTTATTCTTTCTTTTTTTCCACTCGCGTGAGACCATATTTTTTCAAGATTTAAAATTATTAAGCACACAAAATCCCGTGTCGAGTATCTAAAACCTAGCATAAAACAAAACTAATTTTAAAATTTTCAGGTATTTATCTTGTTTGAATTACAAAATTAGTATTATTGGTTAGACACCATAAATATTTTTGCAGTTTAAATAATAAGTTTAGTGATTCTGGACTGAAAACTAAAATAATTGCAATTATGAGACAATAATATGGAGATATGTACTTTACGGGTTACAGGATACAATAATAAATTTGAACTGAGATGAAAAAAAAATTTCTTCCAGGAGACAAAAAGCAAAACTAATTTTAGAATTTTCATGTATTTTTGTTGTTTAAATTAAAAAATTACTATTACTGATTAGGCATCATAAATATTTTTGCAGTTTACATAATAATTTTAGCGATTAAGCCAAAAAAGAAAATTTTGGTTCCGGTTACTATTGAGACAAGTAGCTATTATTACTATAGAGTTCATTACATGGACTGTTTTATTGCTTCAAAATTCAAATATCTTTGAAAAGACTGCAGTATGAAAATACATCAAAAATGCAATTTTTTTGACAAAATTGATTCTACTTTAAAAAGTATTTTATTTTTAAATACAAAAGTGACTAGATGTTGCAATTTCCTTTAAAATGAGCTATTATACAGCTCTCTATGATTTTCCAGTGCCCAGCTAGCTGAGCAGAAAGAAAAAGCGGAAAGAAAAAAATATCCCGTTTGTGGAGAATAACGTGGTAAAAGTCAATTTTCTTGATTTTCAAGCCAATATATTTTCTTTGTTATTCAAGCCAAAGGGAGGTAAGTTTCCTTTATAGAGGATTCGGACAAGGCGGTTCTAATGGTGTACTTTTTGTTTTGATCTGACTCTTTTTTTAGGAGTTGGGGGGTTTTATATTTCTTAACATTGGACGTGATCGTCTCTTACTAGGTTGCTAGCTACCGCTGCAACCCGGATTCCTAACCTATACTATAATTAAGTGGCGTATAAGATTTAGTATAGGCAAGAGGTCATTCTTTATTATAATAGACATTGGTTATTGGTTAGACACCATAAATATTTTTGCAGTTTACATAATAAGTTTAGTGATTCTGGACTGAAAACTAAAATAATTGCAATTATGAGACAATAATATGGAATGTACTTTACGGGTTACAAACCAAAAAAAGTTTGGTTCCAGGATACAATAATAAATTTGAACTGAGATGAAAAAAAAATTTCTTCCAGGAGACAAAAAGCAAAACTAATTTTAGAATTTTCATGTATTTTTGTTGTTTAAATTAAAAAATTACTATTACTGATTAGGCATCATAAATATTTTTGCAGTTTACATAATAATTTTAGCGATTAAGCCAAAAAAGAAAATTTTGGTTCCAGGAGTTTCGGTTACTATTGAGACAAGTAGCTATTATTACTATAGAGTTCATTACATGGACTGTTTTATTGCTTCAAAATTCAAATATCTTTGAAAAGACTGCAGTATGAAAATACATCAAAAATGCAATTTTTTTGACAAAATTGATTCTACTTTAAAAAGTATTTTATTTTTAAATACAAAAGTGACTAGATGTTGCAATTTCCTTTAAAATGAGCTATTATACAGCTCTCTATGATTTTCCAGTGCCCAGCTAGCTGAGCAGAAAAAAAAAGCGGAAAGAAAAAAATATCCCGTTTGTGGAGAATAACGTGGTAAAAGTCAATTTTCTTGATTTTCAAGCCAATATATTTTCTTTGTTATTCAAGCCAAAGGGCGGTAAGTTTCCTTTATAGAGGATTCGGACAAGGCGGTTCTAATGGTGTACTTTTTGTTTTGATCTGACTCTGTTTTTAGGAGTTGGGGGTTTTATATTTCTTGACATTGGAGGTGATCGTCTCTTACTAGGTTGCTAGCTACCGCTGCAACCCGGATTGCTAGCTACCGCTGCAACCCGGATTTATCAGTTACTATGGTTGAGAGATCGTTCTTTACTGTAGCAAGTCGACGATTTTGTTTTGGCCTTATTATAATTGGTATGGTGAAATAATAATATGCATATGGCTCTTAAATCATACTTCTTTATGGTTCCATATGGTCTAGTGGCTAGGATAGTTAACTTTCACTTAACAGGGTCGGGTTCGATTCTAGGTGTGGGAAAATTTTTAACTCTATAATCTTCAATTTGAACCTTTTATAATCTATAATGATGTATAATATAAATACTGTAATCTTAACTACAGTGAAGTTGCGTATGCAAGTTAGTATAGGGAAGAGTTCGATCTTTATTATAACTACCGCTGCAACCCGGATATAAGATATCATAAAACAATTAATTAGCTTTCTACACTTATCTCATATGGTCTAGTGGCTTAGAACAATTGGCTTTCAACCAATTAGCTTGGGTTCGAATCCCGGTGTGGGAATTGTTTTTAAAACAAAATCAGGTGAAATTAATTAGCTAATTTGACAAGACATAGGTAACTAAGGGCTAGAGTTCGTTCTTTATTATAAGTCTCTTACTAGGTTGCTAGCTACCGCTGCAACCCGGATAATAACATTGGTATTATTTCATGACGTTTTCAGAAACAACAATATAATTTCGTGTTTTTCTATTCACGTCATAGCTCTAATATAAAACTATGATGACTGATATTCATTATTGATCTATTAGGGTTTCAGACAAGGTAGTTCTTATGATGTACTTTTGTTACTATATACTATATATTACCTATACTATAGTTAAGTGGCCTATAAAATTTAGTATAGGCAAAAGGTCGTTCTTTATTATAATTGCAGTGCCATGCTATCTGTTGAATTACTAACCTATTCTATAATTAAGTTGCGTATAAAATTTAGTATAGGTAAGAAGTCGTTCTTCATTATATTCCAGTGCCAAGCTATCTGTGGAGTTACTAACCTTAACTATAATTAAGTGGCGTATAAAATTTAGTATAGGCAAGAGGTCGTTCTTTATTATACTACTGCTGCAACCCAAATTCACATATATATTTATTTATGAGAGGCAGCCTGGCCGAGTGGTCCAAGGCACTGGTGTTACCCACAAGTCTCTTCGGAGGTGTGGGTTCAAATCTTACCGCTGGTATACGATTATTTTTGAAAGACTGCAGTGTGAAAAGACATCGAAAATGCAGTTTTTGGTGGAAAAATTTATTCTCTTTTAGAAATAATTTATTTTAGTTACAAAAGGTTTTTAACCCAATTAATTTCCTTTAAAATGAGCTATTGAACAACCCTCTACGATGTTCCAGTGCCAAGCTATCTCTGGATACAAAAAAAAGAAAAGAGAAAAAATATCCCGTTTGGGGAGAATAACGTGGTTAAAGTCAATTTTCTTGATTTTCAAGCCAATATATTTCCCTTGCTGTTCAAGCCAAGGGACAGAAAGTTTCCTATACAGGGGTTTCGGACAAGGCGGTTTTAATGGTGTACTTTTTGTTTTGATCTGACTCTATTTTTAGGAACTATGGGTTTTTATATTTCTTAACATTGGACGTGATCGTCTCTTACTAGGTTGCTAGCTACCGCTGCAACCCGGATAACTTGTTTTGATCTGAATCTATTTTTAAGGAGTTGTGGATTACTTCAGTTTTTATTATGGGGCGTGATCGTCTCTTGCTAGGTTGCTAGCAACCGCTGAAACCCGGGTCTATTGGTATCAAAGTTCCTTTTTTAGAGTTTCGGTTTCTATTGAGACGAGTTGCTCTTACTATACAGTTTGTTATCACGAACTCTGTGATACCACCGCAACCCAGAGGTTGCCAGATACCGATGCAACCTGGATATTCTTATTTCTCTTACTATGAGCTAAGGGTCGTTCTTTACTGTAATTACCATACCGTTCCTTGATCTTTTGTTTGGCTGTCTCAATTTTTGCATGTCTATAATCTTCATCATTGTGATAACGTTCCCTGCTCTTTTGTCTAGCCTGCTCAATTGTTGCTTCTCTATAAAGTTTAACATTGTGATAACGCTCCTTGATCTTTTGTTTAGCCTGCTCAATTCTTGCTTCTCTGTAATGTTCATCATTACCATACCGTTCCTTGATCTTTTGTTTGGCTGTCTCAATTTTTGCATGTCTATAATCTTCATCATTGTGATAACACATCTTGCTGTTTTCTTTTGATCTCTCAATTATTACTTCTCGATACGCCTGGTCGGTTGAATACCTTTGTTTTGCTCTCTCAATTATTACTTCTCGATACACCTGGTCGGTTGAATACCTTTGCTTTTTTCTTTTCAAGTTACTATCTCTGTTGTTTGTGTAGTACTCTTTTTCAACTTGCGTATAGCCTGCTTTGATCTAACCATTATTCTAATCAAGAATGAGAGAATTTTCAGTTTTGACTTTCCTTATATACTAATTATGACGTCACTCTATTCACGTCATAGCTCTAATATAAAACTATGATGACTTTCATTATTTATCTATTAGGGTTTCAGACAAGGTATTTCTAATGATGTACTTTTGTTTTAATCTGACTCTATTTTTAGGAGTTTTGGGTTTTTATATTTCTTAGCATTGGACTGATCGTCTCTTACTAGGTTCCTAGCTACTGCTGCAACCCAAATTCACATATATATTTATTTATGAGAGGCAGCCTGGCCGAGTGGTCCAAGGTACTGGTGTTAGCCACCAGTCTCTTCAGAGGCGTGGGTTCAATTCTTACCGCTGGTATACGATTATGTTTGAAAGACTGCAGTGTGAAAAGACATCAAAATGCAGTTTTTGGTGGAAAAATTTATTCTCTTTTAGAAATAATTTATTTTAGTTACTATAGATTTTTAACCCAATTAATTTCCTTTAAAATGAGCTATTGAACAACCCTCTACGATGTTCCAGTGCCAAGCTGTCTCTGGATACAAAAAAAGAAAAAAAAAAGAAAAAAATATCCCGTTTAGGCAGAATGTTGTAGTAGCTGCCACTTTTCTTGATTTTCAAGCCCATATATTTCCCTTGCTGTTCGAGCCAAGGGACAGAAATTTTACTATGCAGGGGTTTCGGACAAGGCGGTTCTAATGGTGTACTTTTTGTTTTGATCTGACTCCTTTTTTAAGAGCTATGGGTTTTTATATTTCTTAACATTGGACGTGATCGTCTCTTACTAGGTTGCTAGCTACCGCTGCAACCCGGATTAAATAAAAAAAACAAGTTTTTTAACTGAAAGTAAGGAACGACGTTAAAACTTAAAACGAACAGAAATTATTCCGTATATGAAGGGGGCTGTCCCCCTCCTCAACGCCTTGCTCTTTACGCTAAAGTTTTTTTTATTTTTTAAAAAAATAGAGTTGTGAGAAAGTCAAACTTTAGCGTAAAGAGCGAGGCGTTGAGGAGGGGGACAGCCCCCTTCATATACGGAATAATTTCTGTTCGTTTTAAGTTTTAACGTCGTTCCTTACTTTCAGTTAAAAAAACTTGTTTTTTTTATTTAATTTTTGAACGTTTTTGAATTAATGCAGGTTTTGATTTTGGCTCACCGTACATGAATAATTAAAACAAAATTTGCATATTATATTTGGTTAAATGGCTTTTTCGAAACTTGTTTAATTTTATTTACGAACGTTTTTATTAGTAATAAATATACGTAACTTAGAATTAACTTACGTAACGAACTTCTATATTCATAAATTTTTAACACGTATATTAGGGGGTTCGCCCCCTAGTCAATACCCTGCTCTTTAAACTATAGTTCGAATTTTTTTTCCAGTTCTTTAAAAATGACCTCTTAATCACAATCAGTTGATCAGTTGAAAAACTTGTTCTTTTTTATTTAATTCCTGATCTTTTTCTTTAATAATGCTGGGAAATCCGGCGCCCCCGTCATAGCAATGTCCTTCCATATAGCGCCCGCCCCGCTCCTTCCCCCCCCGACCCGAAAAAATCTCCTCTGAAAAAGTCTGTATACTTCCCAAGAACCAATACTATATGTTAACATTGAGTAAAGTTCATAACTTTCAGCCCTCCCCCTGGGGACTTTGGGGGATCAAGTCATCTTAAAAGACATTTTTATCATATTTTCGACCATGTTGAAGAAAATGGCTATCTCAAAATTTTGATCGGGTGACTTTGGGAAAAAAATGAGCGTGGGAGGGGGCCTTGTTGCCCTCAATTTTTTTTTTTCAATTAAAATGGGAACTTGAAATTTTAATTTCGGTTCAATTTTGCCCTCCAATTTTTTTCTTGTACAAATGGTTGGTTACTTTCACCCATGGGAAAAAAAAAAAAAAAAACAAACAAAAAAACAAATAAACACGCATCCGTGATCTTTCTTCTGGCAAAAAATGGAAAATTCAACATTTTTATAGAGAAGAGCTTGAAACCTCTACAGTAGGGTTCTATGATACGCTTAATCTGATGGTGTGATTTTCATTAAGGTTCTATTTTTTTTAGGGGGTCTTTTCCCCTTTTTTCGAAAATAAGCCAAGTATTCTCAGGCGCGTATCTTTTGATGGGTAAGATTAAACTTAATGAAATTTATATATTTGAAATCAGAATTAAAATTTGATTCTTTTGATGTATCTATTGGTATCAAAATCCCGTTTTTTAGAGTTTCGGTTACCATTGAGCCGGGTCGCTCCTTACTTACAGTTCGTTACCACGAACTGTTTGATTTTGCTCTCTCAATTATTACTTCTCGATACGCCTGGTCGGTTGAATACCTTTGTTTTGCTCTCTCAATTTTTACTTCTCGATACGCCTGGTCGGTTGAATACCTTTGCTTTTCTCTTTTCAAGATACTAGCTCTGTTGTTTGTGTAGTACTCTTTCTTCAAATTGTGTATAGCTTGCTTCGATCTAACCATTATTCTAATCAAGAATGAGAGAATTTTCAGTTTTGACTTTCCTTATATACTAATTATGACGTCACTCTATTCACGTCATAGCTCTAATATAAAACTATGATGACGTTCATTATTTATCTAGTAGGGTTTCAGACAAGGTATTTCTAATGATGTACTTTTGTTTTGATCTGACTCTATTTTTAGGAGTTTTGGGTTTTTATATTTCTTAGCATTGGACTGATCGTCTATTACTAGGTTGCTAGCTACTGCTGCAACCCAAATTCACATATATATTTATTTATGAGAGGCAGCCTGGCCGAGTGGTCCAAGGCACTGGTGTTAGCCACCAGTCTCTTCAGAGGCGTGGGTTCAATTCTTACCGCTGGTATACGATTATGTTTGAAAGACTGCAGTGTGAAAAGACATCAAAAATGCAGTTTTTGGTGGAAAAATTTATTCTCTTTTAGAAATAATTTATTTTAGTTACTATAGATTTTTAACCCAATTAATTTCCTTTAAAATGCGCTATTGAACAACCCTTTACGATGTTCCAGTGCCAAGCTATCTGTGGAAAAGAAAAAAGAAAAAAAAGAAAAAAAAAGAAAAAATATCCCGTTTAGGCAGAATGTTGTAGTAGCTGCCACTTTTCTTGATTTTCAAGCCAATATATTTCCCTTGCTGTTCAAGCCAAAGGACAGAAATTTTACTATGCAGGGGTTTCGGACAAGGCGGTTCTAATGGTGTACTTTTTGTTTTGACCTGACTCCTTTTTTAAGAACTATAGGTTTTTATATTTTCTTAACATTAGACGTGATCGTCTCTTACTAGGTTGCTAGCTACCGCTGCAACCTGGATTGCTAACTACCGCTGCAACCCGGATAGCTACTTGTCTCAATAGTAATCCGGGTTGCAGCGGTAGCTAGCAACCTAGTAAGAGACGATCACGTCCAATGTTAAGAAATATAAAAACCCATAGTTCTTAAAAAAAGAGTCAGATCAAAACAAAAAGTACACCATTAGAACCGCCTTGTCCGAAACCCCTGCATAGTAAAATTTCTGTCCCTTGGCTTGAACAGCAAGGAAATATATTGGCTTGAAAATCAAGAAAAGTGGCAGCTACTACAACATTCTGCCTAAACGGGATATTTTTTTCTTTTTTTCTTTTTTTTTCTTTTTTTGTATCCAGAGATAGCTTGGCACTGGAACATCGTAGAGGGTTGTTCAATAGCTCATTTTAAAGGAAATTAATTGGGTTAAAAATCTATAGTAACTAAAATAAATTATTTCTAAAAGAGAATAAATTTTTCCACCAAAAACTGCATTTTGATGTCTTTTCACACTGCAGTCTTTCAAACATAATCGTATACCAGCGGTAAGAATTGAACCCACGCCTCTGAAGAGACTGGTGGCTAACACCAGTGCCTTGGACCACTCGGCCAGGCTGCCTCTCATAAATAAATATATATGTGAATTTGGGTTG
The DNA here is from genome assembly GCF_049724085.1 of Artemia sp. Qi Xiang Cuo. Classification (NCBI taxonomy): domain Eukaryota; kingdom Metazoa; phylum Arthropoda; class Branchiopoda; order Anostraca; family Artemiidae; genus Artemia; species Artemia sp. Qi Xiang Cuo. Next base: position 136,774 of record NW_028300616.1, read on the forward strand.
CAGCAGTAGCTAGCAACCTAGTAATAGACGATCAGTCCAATGCTAAGAAATATAAAAACCCAAAACTCTTAAAAATAGAGTCAGATCAAAATACAGTAAAGAACGATCTCTCGCCCATAGTAACTGATATATGGTGGCTCTAGGGGTAGTTACAGTAAATACAGTGGCGCCAAGGGTAGCTACAAGTACATAAAAGGATCAATAGGGTTCGTCGTAAATGCAGAATATGTAAGTTTCTAGGCAATTTAGATATATTGACCTTGCGAAAAAGAGCGAGGTGAAGAGGACACTGAAAAGGTATGAGGAGCTTGAAAAGCTTGCTAAAAACGATCCACAGAGTAGTGATTTGTACATTGCCCACTGGGTTATTGATGTCTACCCTAAAAGACCGGAACATATGGAAAATATCATTATAGTAAAGAACGAACTATAGCCTATAGTAATTGAACTACAAAGCACTCCATTAGACTAATATGAAGGATGGGTCTACTTAATTATAGTCTTGCTACAGATTGATCAATGATGTCATAATCGTTGGTTGTAGCCAGGTCGTCTCTTACTATTCCAATTAAGAAAAAGCCAAGGGCTTTTTCCTGTTTGTAATCAAACAGTTCATGGTATCGAACTTTATAGTAAGATCTGGGTTGCATCCGGGTCCAGCGTGCTTGAGATTTAGCACCTGGCCTTTCAGACATTTTGAACTCTTATGGTGAATATCTGGAAAGAACAAGACATAGCAGATTTTTATTACCAAACAGCCCTAAGTATATCTCCTTGCCATTCCCGAGCTTTAGAGAATCACAAGAGAACGCTGCCTTTAGTAAACAAACTTGATGAGTGTTTGCTACAGAATACTGCAGGAAAGAAAGATCAAATTGTGACGTTTCCCGATGAAGCAGTTTTTAAAGAAGTTTCAAATGATATTAAGTCTCGCTATGTTTAACATACAGCCGGGATTGAAGGTAATACTATGACTTTAGCACAGATACGTTTGGTACTTGAAAGTCGAAACCCTATGCCCGATAAAAGCTTAATTGAATATAATGAGATTCTTGGAATTGATAACGCTTTAAAATATCTCTCGAGTGCTCTGCTTAACAAACCAGGCGATATATCAGAGGAGGACATATTACAAATACATAGTTATGTGCTGCGTCTGGTAGACTCCAGTGAAAGAGGGGTTTACCGTCATACCAAGGTGTCTGTTAACGGTCATAAGCCTCCACCTCCACAAGAAGTAAGGTTTCTCATGACTGAATTTATCAACTGGCTCAACTCAACTGACGCGAGAAGCTTACATCCGATTAAATACGCTGCACTTGCTCATTTTAAGCTGGTATCAATTCACCCATTTACTGATGGCAATGGAAGAACTTCCAGACTTCTAATGAATCTAATGATAATGCGAGCTAAATTTCCTCTCGTAATTATCGATAAAGAAGAAAAGAGTTCGTATTTCCAAGCTCTAGAAATTGCTCAGCAGGGTGATGTGCGTCCTTTCATTAGGTTTGTTGCTCACTCTGTAGAAGAAACGCTAAATGTTTTTCTTCTGGCCATGTCACACCCAGTATTTCATCTTGCACTAGAGGTAGAAAATGTCTAGAGCATCCACTGTGGAGCAAACGTATTTAAATTAATCGGTCTTCCTGTGAATGTTGAGGACCGGTCCCCGATCGCTCCCCTGTGAGGACCGAGTCCAAGCGTAAAAGACACATTAGCTGTTTGTGAGTATAAAAGACTCAATTGTTTTTATTGTAGTTTCAACTCGTTTTCAAGTTGGGTCTGATTGCTCGTTTTAATTTGTGTGAGTTTTGTTCATTCATAGTAATTCGTCTTCTTCTTAAATTTGTCTTGTTATATGTCTTATTGCTGCCCGTTATTAATTCCAATATCATTCTTTGCTTTTTATTTTACTCTTTGATTTGTTGCTTTTGTAGATGTTTGAGCATTTCTACATAAATTTGACAGCAGAAGAATTCTTCCAATTGCACAAAAAACAGATCTAGAATTCACACAAGAAACAAAAAAGCAGTAACTTTTCAATGTAAATCAACTAAATAAAAAGATTGAGCTGGTTAAAATATACTACTACTGCTAACTCTATGCAGCACCAAACCGCATAAGGTCTGCTCAACTGTACACGCTCCTCCTCCATCTCAATATGTTCAAGGCTTCCTTACCACTTCCAAAGATCTAGATGTCACAGTATCTGTTTTCACAGTTTTTAGCACACTAACCAAAGATATATAAAAAAAAAAAAAATGGTTACACACGGCCTTTAGTATGAGGAAATGGAAAAAGAACCCCCTCTTCCCACGAAAATAAAACACAAGTTCTCTTACCTCTGCTCCTCCCACAGAGAACGTTTTTTTGAATTGCTCGACAGAATTACCCAAGTCGTATGAAAAAACAGAATATGCTTACCAAACCCAAAACATCATTCCAACTAGAACATCATTGCCAAAGCACCAGACGAAGAAAAAAATTACCAAGATAAGGTGCTATACTCAGTAAAACAAGACTTTCGAAGAACCTCTGGAAATGGCTTCATTTTCCCCAGGTATTATTAACTCACTTTGTAAACTTTTATAATTGTAATAAAGAACGACCTCTTGCCTATACTAAATTTTATACGCTACTTGATTATAGCATAGTTTAGTAATTCCACAGATAGCTTGGCACTGGAACATCGTAGAGAGTTGTTTAATGGCTCATTTTAAAGGAGATTTAATGGGGTTAAAAACCTTTTGCATTTATAAAACAAATTATTTTTAAAATAGAATCATATTTCTCATGAAATTACATTAAAAGAAGATCATTACAATAACAAACCATTACATACATTGGACTTAGCTAGAGACTGTTTTTGAGGTTCGTCTCTTACTATTTCAAAGAAGAAAGAGCCGTAGGCTTTTTCCTGTTTGTAATGCGGGTTGCAGTGGTAGTTATTATAATAAAGAACGAAGCAGGGTTGCAGCGGTAGCTAGCATTTACATAAAGAAACGATATAGTTCATCATAAATGGTGTTTGTCAATACGGTTTCATTTTATATAATTATCCATTATTATTTAAAATGCAGTAATGTTTTGGGGGTTTTAACAAAAAAATTATTTGTTAACTGGAATCCGGGTTGCTGCGGTAGCTAGCAACCTAGTAAGAGACGATCACCTCCAATGTTAAGAAATATAAAACCCCCCAACTCCTAAAAAAAGAGTCAGATCAAAACAAAAAGTACACCATTAGAACCGCCTTGTCCGAATCCTCTATAAAGGAAACTTACCGCCCTTTGGCTTGAATAACAAAGAAAATATATTGGCTTGAAAATCAAGAAAATTGACTTTTACCACGTTATTCTCCACAAACGGGATATTTTTTTCTTTCTTTTCCACAGATTGCTTGGCACTGGAACATCGTAGAGAGTTGTTCAATGGCTCATTTTAAAGGAAATCTCTAGATCTAGCGCTATATGTACTTAATTTTTTTTTTTAATTAATTTTTTTTACAAAAACTTAATTTTTTATATACAATATTAAACAATGACGTCATAGTCTTTGGATGTAGTTAGTACATAAAGTCTGGATCATAGAATTAAAGCTGAAACTAAGTAAAGAACAATTATGCCTCCATATATTCACAGTGATCTATAAAATTTCCCATTACATCTATAAACTGTTCCACAGTTGCCGGTTCATACCTTGGAAGCTTTTCACTAAACATGCAACATTTCTTTTGGATATTACTATGAAGTTTTGCGAAAGCATCTCTAGCTGACTTTTCAACAAAATCCATTCTTTCAGAGATAATTTTAATCTTTAATTTTGAATATTTTTCGTAATCCCGGTAAAAAATTCGTAAAATTTTTCTAAATTTACTAAGATCAGTCAGCATTGTTGCCATGTTTTTGGACTTCTGAATATAATTTTTAATTTTGCCCTTATTTAATAAAGAACGACCTCTTGTCTATACTAAATTTTATACGCCACTTAATTATAATATAGGTTAGTAATTCCAAAGATAGCTGGCACTGGAACATCGTAGAGAGTTGTTCAATGGCTCATTTTAAAGAAAATTAACGGGGTTAAAAACCTTTTGTAATTAAAACAAATTATTATTAAAATAAAATCAGTTTTTTTGCAAAAAATGTATAATAAAGAACGACCTCTTGCCTATACTAAATTCTATAGGCCACTTAACTATAGTATAGGTTAGTAGAGTTTTATAGTCAAGAACGAACTTTTGGCAAAATTTTTACATTAAAATACGAGCATTGGAGTATCAAACCATTGCATACATTGGAATTAGTTTGCCACTTGATTGATTGAGGTTCGTCTCTTACTATTTCAAAGAAGAAAAAGCCATAGGATTTTTCCTGTTTGTAACCAGGTTATTATTAATGGTTAACGGTTTAGTTTATTTTTAATGGGTCATTTTAAAGGAAACTATAATAAAGAATGACCTCTTGCCTATACTAAATCTTATACGCTACTTAATTATAGTATAGGTTAGTATTTCCACAGATAGCTTGGCACTGGAACATCCTAAGAGGTGTTCAATGGCTCATTTTAAAGAACATTAACGGGGTTAAAAACATTTATAGTAAAGAACGACATCTAGCCCATGTTAACTGAAAAGTAAATAGGGATTATATAATTTTCATCAGTATCATGGCTGTAGAGATGGCTGAAACCTACTAAAGAACAAACCATGGCAAACATTAGACTTAGTTAGCTGCCTGACTCTTCGAAGTTCGTCTCTTATTTTTCCAAATAAGAAAAAGCCATAGGCTTTATCCTGTTTGTGATTTTATCATTTAAGATCGATCGTTAACTCTTAGTGTTCTGAACTAAAATCCTTCTTAGGTGAAGGACGAGTCCATCTCCACTGGACCGATGCAATTTCTAATATAAATATACCATTCAGTTTATGGTTTCTAAGACGTAATAAAAATGTTTGAAAATTATCCAATACAATTTTGGATCAATTAACTTTATAGGATAAGACATAAAGAATCAATATGGCTCAGTCTTCATTATGCTCTTGACCGAGTAAGACCTCGTTCGTGGGTGTCGTGGCTGTATCAGATGCCAGTGGCGATTTGTGAATTTTTGCTGCTGCAAGTGAATCAGTTTTGACTGGTTGTGCCTAACGGTAAAGTCATTGCTGTTTTGCCGATGTTCCTGTAATTTGGATAGCTGTTTCTGTAGCTGTGAGGGGTGTTAGCCGTGCCCTTTTAACGGTGGCTGAGCGAACTGCACGTTCGGATTGGCGTGGATAAAAAATTCAATCCTTTCTGAGGTAAGCCAAGCCCAATTTTGGTTTTCTTTTTTTCTTTTTGCGTGGTTGAAATGGGACGAAAAAGGAGGCGTGATAATCCCACAAATGACATGCCAAGTTTCCTAAACTTGTCGGCTAGTTCAACTTCGTCTCAAAATGTGACATTATCGAGTCTTGGTGAAAAAATTAACACGTTAATAAGTCTTGTCAAGGGCAATGGTGATAAACTGGACTCACTTGAAAATAAAATTAAGTCGCTTGGTGATCGTGTTACGCAACTAGAGGTTTCAAATTCAGACTTTCAGAAAAGAAACGTGGAAAGCGACCAGCGTATATCATCGATCGAAAATCAGAAGGATTTGCTTAATGAACAGTACAAAATAATGACAGATGAAATTAGTAACCAAAGGTCCGCTATTAACCAGACAGTATGCCGGCTTGCAAAGATGGAGTTTGAAAAACTTCAGAGCAACATTATTGTGTGGAATGTACCAACTGATAATCAACAAAATGCTATGGAAATTTGCACGAGTATCATTACAGAAGGACTTGAGCTATCCCCGGTACCACGCCTCAAAGTGCTTCAGGTTAATAAACTAAAAAAGTTTATTAAAGTTGAGGTTGCTGATAAAGATGAGAAAAATGAGAATTCTGAAGTGCGCTAAAAAGCTAAGGGGCAAGACAATTGCTGGGTTTCACGATATTTACATTAGTGATGACGCTCCTCCTGAAATCAGAAAGATGAGAAATGACCTCCTGCGTAAGAAAATTAAACTCCGTGAAATCGGTATTGAAGCCTGGGTATCGAAAAGCTTTCCACCAACGCTGAATTTTAACCGACTTAATGGTTCACTGGCGAAATACTCACATGAAGATTCTATTCCTGAATTAGATCAGTTTGCCCGCAGTAAATTGCGCAATAATGATAGTTCAGAGCGTATGCGAGGAGAAAGAAGTGGCGGATGGTTTGACGCACCTGGTGAAGTGATGGCTGATTAGTGATAACTATTGATTGTTATTGCTCTTAATTGAATTTATTTTCTCTTTTTTTTAGTCTATTTTCTTCTCATTTTATTTTTTCCGTATTTTTTTTTTTCTTTATTTGCATTATTAATTATATTATTATTTATGATTTTTTTTTCCAGTTAAATATTATTTTCGTTATTTTCCTAATAACGAAAGTGAATTGCGTAGTAAATTGTGCAATAAAGATAGTCCAGAGCGTATGCGAGGAGAAAGAAGTGGCGGACGGTTTGACGCACCTGGTGAAGTGATGGCTGATTAGTGATAACTATTGATTGTTATTGTTCTTAATTGAATTTATTTTCTCTTTTTTTAGTCTATTTTATATTCTTTTTATTTTATTTGCATTATTAATTTATATTATTATTTATGATTTTTTTTCAGTTAAATATTATTTTCGTTATTTTCCTATAAAGATATTTTTTTCCCTTTGGTTTTTTTGTTGGTTTTTTTTTTTTTTTTTTTTGTTATTAAATGTGTGTTAATAAATTTGATGATTTTAAATAGCTACGATACCCACTAGTATTAGGGAATGTAATGGGCGAAACTGCGAATGCAGAAACCCAATACGTGTTTTTGTTTTTGTTTCTTTGTTGTATGTGTTTTGGTGAAAATTACCAATGCCCGTTAACTGCGACCGGAATTTGGTTCGATAATATAGTTCTATTTTGGAAAAGAATATTGACATTATTTATGAATGACCAGATGGTTGGGAGTAAATTGGAATTTGTTTTTTTTTTATGTGTTGTTTTTTGTAACCGAATGCCGTGGACATTTTATATGCTTTATTGGTTCCCTCTTTCGCACGCAAGGTTTCTTGTAAGAATTGGTTAGAATGAATGAATCACCTCCAGGTACACCTGATTTTAAGGAGTTGGAAAGTAAAAAAGTAAGTTTTGAAAGATATAATGAAATTTTGAGCGAGAACGTTGATCCTGGTGGATGCTGTCGGCTGGCATGTGAGGATTCAAGGTATGTGTTTTTGAGTGATGTCCCTTCGGAGAGCCGGGGGGATGAGAAGCAGATCAGTATTTTCCATATAAATTGCCAAGGGTTGAATTCCAGCTTTGATTTTATTAATGATATATCTAGTCTCTCTGTATTTCAGGTAATAGGCCTTACGGAAACCTGGCTTAACAAGCATAATTCTGAATTGCTGCGGATTCCTGGATACTCTTTATTCACCAAAAATCGGGAGCTTCGTCAACATGGGGGATTGGCAGCGTATGTTCGCTCGGATATTAAGGTAACGGTAAAAAGTGATATGTCGGTTTATAAAGAAATGGTATTTGAGTCGTGTTTGTTAAAGTTTAAGATTTATAAAATACAATGTTTTGTTATTTTTTCATAACGCCCACCATAGAGTGCGTTTGATTAAATTGTGTACCTCCTTGAGCAGCAGCTAGAGAAGATTACAGTGGAGACCCCTTGTTTTTTGATGGGTGATTTAAACGTGGACCTAATTGATCCTGGTCAAAAGACTAATCTTCTATTAGATATGATGATTTCTTATGGCCTGATTCCGTCAATTAATGTAAGTACTCGAGTAACTGCGTCAACTGCGAAGTGCCTTGATAACATTTTTACAAATGTACCGTTTTCTAATCCGTGTGTCCTGGTTAGTGATACCTCGGACCACTTTGGTGTTTTTGGCTCATATTCAACATCGACGCAGACTTCTCCTTCGGTAAATGGCAGGTTTAATAAGATTACACAAGTACTGGATCCTAGTGCCCTCTGTGATTGTAAAAACAAAATAATGGATGTTAATTGGGATGAAGAGCTAGCTCTACCTGATCATGCTGATGCGAAGTTTGTGAAATTCTATAATAAACTGCTTAATCTGCTGAATAGTTGCACTAAAGAGGTACGGAAAAGAGCTCGCAGAGAAATGCCTAAGAAGCCGTGGGTGACAAAAGGATTGCTCAGATCAATAAATCGAAGGGATTTGCTGTTTAAAAAGAAAATGTTACAACCTAGTGATGTTAATGAAAGGATATACAAAAACTACAGAAATACATTAAATAGACTTTTGCGAAAAGCAAAGGAAGCTCATTATAAGAAAAAGTTTGGTGATGCAGCTGGAAACCCCAATAAAACATGGCGGATAATTAAACAGCTCATAAATCCTCCCCACACAGTCGCCCCGGATCAGATTATTGGTCGAGTAGGTGCAGAATTAAGTGACCCGTCTGATATAGCCCAAGAATTTGTTGACCACTTCGCTACAGTTGGACATAATGTGGCTGAGGGAGTAAGAATAGTGGATGGCGACCGCCCTTTCCAACATTACCTTGGAAATAGCGAAACAGAATTTTCAGTTTACCTGAAACCGGTGACCGAGAGTGAAGTAAAAGAAATAATTTTCGACATGAAAAATAGTGCAGCTGGTAGTGACATTTTGTCTCTACGGATAATTAAATATCTGTGGCCAGCTATATCGCATGTATTAGTTAACCTAATAAATCTTTGTTTTAAACAGGGAGTATTTCCATCTTGTTTCAAGTTGGCACGAATTACACCGGTTCATAAGGGGGTGATCACAGTGAGGTAAGTAACTATCGCCCGATTTCCGTTTTACCGGTCATGTCAAGACTTGTGGAAAAGTGCTTTTCCCGGAGGTTGTACCATTATTTAGAGTGCCATTCAATACTAACATCCACCCAGTTTGGATTCAGAAATGGACGCACGACCGAACAAGCTGTGGCTTATCTCTGTGGTGTTGTGAATACTGCCCTGGACCTTGGTTTTAAAGTGTCTACCATCTTTTTGGACATTATAAAAGCTTTCGACACTGTAGACCATGGTATATTGCTTGAAAAATGTGAATTTTATGGGATTAGAGGGCCTGCTCTTGAATTCCTACGTAGTTTTTTGTCTAATAGGCAGCAGTATGTGCGAATAAATGGATCTACTTCTTCCGTTGTAGATATGAAATGTGGTGTGCCACAAGGGTCCGTTCTTGGCCCCTTGCTATTTTTGATATTTGTAAATGATCTTGTACTGTCCCTGAAGGATGCGAAAACTAAAATGAGCGACATGTTTCACAGTGACAGTGACGTTACAGTACCTCTATTTGCCGATGATACTTCATTGATCTGCATTGCAAAAACAGAACGCCTTTTAGTTGAATTAATGACACAGTGTTTAGATCAAGTGTCTAGCTGGCTAAGAGTTAATAAAATAAAAGTAAACCCATCTAAGAGCAGTTTTGTAATATTTTCGCGTACATCTAATTACTACCCATGGATCCAAGAAGTGAGTTACCTGGAAGGTAAAGTTAAGCGTGATCAGTGTGTTAGATATTTGGGTATTATGCTAGATGAAACACTATCTTTTAGGAAACATGTTGAAAAGGTGTCAGGAATCCTGTGCCGTAATCTGGGAATACTGCGTAAATTGAAACATGTATTACCCCCTTCTGTTCTTCGCACTTTGTATTTTTCTATTATACATCCACATATATTGTATTGCTCATCTATTTGGCTGAGTACGTTTCCATCAATTACTAATCGAGTTCGAGTGATCCAAAATAACGGAATCCGTGTGTTGACTGGTAAATCAAATCTTGTATCTGTTAGAGCTACCTATATTGATGTAAAAGTATTACCTGCTGCAGGCCTTAGAGATTTTTATAGCCTTCAATTTATGTTCAAATATAATAATGAATTATTACCGTCTTGCTTTTCAGGAATGCTAAAAGCTAGATCTTCGATTCATGATCATGAAACTCGCCAAAGGGAAAATTTACATGCCCCGCTCGTGGTGTCTGCCAGATCGACATTCTCGCCTATTTATAGGGGATTAAAGTTGTGGAATGGGGTTAATAAAGAGTTAAGAGAAATAGGGGATCTGAAGGATTTTAATAATAAAATAAAAGGAATGTTATATGAGAAATATGATTTTTAAAATTTTTTTTTTTTTTTTTTTATTTTTTTTTTTTTATGTACCTGGAGGACAAGTATAGTGATTTTGTGATTGGTGGTAGGAACCGCGTGCGAAGGGGAATGATTTTTCTTTTATTTTATTTTTTTTAGGCCTAGGTTGTATATTTCTGTTGTGAATATGAAATTTTGATATATGCCTACCCTTAGGACAACCTGACCCCAGGTTCTTGGGTCGGTAGTGAGTAAAATGTATTGTCCTTGTGTGTGTTAATAAATTACTATTACTATTAAAAAAAAAAAAGGACGATCATTTGAATAACAAACCATTACATACGTTAGACTTTGTTTACATTAAAGAACAAACTTCCAGCCCATTGTAGCTAAAATAAGATTATAATTAATGTTAAAGATTGATCAATGTTACAGTAAAGAACGATCTCTGGCCCATAGTAACTAATATAAGGTGGTTTATATTATCCGGGTTTTTTACAGTAAAGAACGATCTCTCGCCCATAGTAACTGATATATGGTGGTTCCAGGGATAGCTGCAAGCTATTCAGATTGCAGCAGTATTCGGGTTGTTTTACAGTAAAGAACGATAAGAAATATAAAACCCATAACTCCTTAAAAAATGAGTCAGATCAGATAGGCAGTGGGCTAGCACTGCCTGAGTAAAGAACGATGTTTTTCCGGGTTGCAGCGGTAGCTAACAACCTAGTAAGAGACGATCACGTCCAATGTTAAGAAATATAAAAACCCCTAACTCCTAAAAAAAGAGTCAGGTCAAAATAAAAAGTACACCATTAGAACCGCCTTGTCCGAAACCCCTATAGGAAACTTTCTGTCCCTTGGGTTGAACAGCAAAGGAAATATATTTGCCTGAAAATCAAGAAAAGTGGCAGCTACTACAGCACTCTGCGTAAACAGCATCTTTTTTTCCACAGATAGCTTGGCACAGGAACATCGTAAAGAGTTGTTCAATGGCTCATTTTAAAGGTTTTATCATAAGGAACGAACTCTTGCCTATACTATCTTGTGTAGGCAACTTAACTACAGCATAGGCTTGTACATTTATATTTAAATTATATTTAAGGTTAATATATTAAAATTTTCCATTAAAAGACGATCATTGGAATAAAAACCCATTACATACATTTGATTTAGTTAGCTGCTTAATTGTTTGAGGCTAGTCTCTTACTATTTCAAAGTAGAAAAAGCCATAGGCTTTTTCCTGTTTGTAATCAATTAGAAAGAGTTCTATCTTTAAAATAAGTTACGTAGTGCTTTGAGTCACTTGAAAACTAATAAGTGAGAAAGAAAATTATTACCTGGAAATCCCTGTTGTTAAATAAATTTATTCGGGTTTATAATAAAGAATTTACAATGAGGAACGAAGTGTAATTTTTACATTAAAGAACAAACTTTAGTCCATAGTAACTGAAGTTATATCAAAAGACGATCATTAGGAGATCATAAGTAAGGGATAAATACTGTAAATTGGTATTTTGTAAGTATCGTTGGAATCTTGGTTTTATTAAAAGCTGAATTAAAAACTAAAAAAATGACCCCGTGTGGCTTTGAAGCTTTCGGTTAACAGCCGATCGTATTAGCCACTTGCACTATGGCATCATTAATTAAAGTTGTCAAATTAACAATATGGTATATAAAATTTAGGATTCATTTGCTTAAACGTAATAGTAATGAACGAACTCTACCGCACAAAATATATTTGTTTACTTTAAAGAGTTACTTTTATAAAAAGTGATTGTTATATGAAATGGAGAATTTTTTTTGTGTTTGAGCACAAATTCTACTCCTAGATCGTAATAGATATAGCTATTATTATCTAAACTGCAAAAATATTTCCGATTTGTCATCACCAATGTTAATGTTTTAATTGAAATTAGAAAAGTACCTGAAAATTTTAAAAGAAGTTTAAATTTTTACATAAAGGCTCGATCATCGAATTTAAGCTGAAACTAAGTAAAGGACAATATTGCCTCCATATATTCACAGTGATTACATTAAAAGACAATCATTTGAATGTATAGTAAAGTTACGTAAAGGATCGATGTGGTTCATTATAAATTATAAAAGGTTTAGAGCTTCTAATGTTCGAAGATTATAGAGTTAAAATCCGGGTTGCAGCGGTAGCTAGCAACCTAGTAAGAGACGATCACGTCCAATGTTAAGAAATATAAAAACCCATAGTTCTTAAAAAAAGAGTGAGATCAAAACAAAAAGTACACCATTAGAACCGCCTTGTCCGAAACTTCTGCATAGTAAAATTTATGTCCCTTGGCTTGAACAGCAAGGGAAATATATTGGCTTTAAAATCAAGAAAAGTGGCAGCTACTACAACATTCTGCCTAAACGTGTTATTTTTTTCTTTTTTTTTTTCTTTTTCTTTTTCTTTTTTTGTATCCAGAGATAGTTTGGCACTGGAACATCGTGGATGGTTGTTCAATAGCTCATTGTAAAGGAAATTAATTGGGTTAAAAATCAATAGTAACTAAAATAAATTATTTCTAACAGAGAATAAATTTTTCCACCAAAAACTGCATTTTGATGTCTTTTCACACTGCAGTCTTTCAAACATAATCGTATACCAGCGGTAAGAATTGAACCCACGCCTCTGAAGAGACTGGTGGCTAACACCAGTGCCTTGGACCACTCGGCCAGGCTGCCTCTCATAAATTTATAATAAAGATCGAACTCTTCCCTATACTAACTTGCATACGCAACTTCACTATAGTTAAGATTACAGTATTTATATTATGCATCATTATAAATTATAAAAGGTTCAAATGTTCGAAGATTATAGAGTTAAAAATTTTCCCACCCCGGGAATCGAACCCGAGCCTGTTAAGTGAAAGTTAACTATCCTAGCCACTAGACTATATTGAACCATAAAAAATTATGATTTAAGAGCCATATGCGTATTATTATTTCACCATACCAATTATAATAAGGCCAAAACAAAATCGTCGACTTGCAACCTTACTTTTGACACATTAGTTAAATCTTCATCAGGCTTAAAAAATGTTTTGCTAGTTTTACATGAAAGAACGAACCTTAGTCAATATACAATAAAGAACGACACCTTGTCCATGTTAACTAAAACATAAATAGGGATTATGTAATTTCCAATAGTATCATGGCTGTAGAGATGGCTGAAACCTAGTTACAATAAAAAACGATCATTGGAATAACAAAAATTGCATACCTTTGGAATTAGCTGACTACTTGATTATTTGAGACTCGTCTCTTACTATTTAAAAGAAGAAAAAGCCGTAGGCTTTTTCCTGTGTGTAATCAGTTGATTATCATAGGCAGCGCGCTAGCACTGCCTGAGTAAAGAACGATGTGGGCACAATGTGTTTTTTTCCGGGTTGCAGCGATAGCTAGCAACCTAGTAAGAGACAATCACGTCCAATTTAAGAAATATAAAAACCCCTAACTCCTAAAAAAGGAGTCAGATCAAAACAAAAAGTACACCATTAGAACCGCCTTGTCCGAAACCCCTGTATAGGAAACTTTCTGTCCCTTGGCTTGAACAGCAAGGGAAATATATTGGCTTGAAAATCAAGAAAATTGACTTTAACCACGTTATTCTCCCCAAACGGGATATTTTTTTCTCTTTTCTTTTTTTTTTCTTTTCCACAGTTATAATAAAGATCGATCTCTTCCCTTTACTAACTTGCATAGGCAACTTCACTATAGTGAAGATTATAGTATTTATATTATACATCATTATAAACTATAAAATTACCCAACATAGTAAGAGACGATCACGTCCAATGTTAAGAAATATAAGAACCCCTAACGCCTAAAAAAGTCAGATCAAAACAAAAAGTACACCATTAGAACCACCTTGTCTGAAACCCCTGTTTAGGAAACTTCTCTGTCATTTGGCTTGAACAGCAAGGGAAATATATTGGCTTGCAATCCGGGTTGCAGCGGTAGCTAGCAACCTAGTAAGAGACGATCACCTCCAATGTTAAAAAATATAAAACACCCCAAAACCTAAAAAAGAGTCAGATCAAAACAAAAAGTGCACCATTAGAACCACCTTGTCCGAATCCTCTGTAAAGGAAACTTACCGCCCTTTGGCTTGAATAACAAAGAAAATATATTGGCTTGAAAATCAAGAAAATTGACTTTTACCACGTTATTCTCCACAAACGGGATATTTTTTTCTTTCAGCTTTTTTTCCTCCTCAGCTAGCTGGGCACTGGAAAATCATAGAGAGCTGTATAATAGCTCATTTTAAAGGCAATTGCAACATCTAGTGCTTTTTGTAATTAAAAATGAAATACTTTTTAAAGTGGAATCAATTTTTTCAAAAAAATTGCATTTTTGATGTATTTTCATACTGCAGTCTTTTCAAAGATATTTGAATTTTTAAGCAATCAAGCAGTTCATGGTAATGAACTCTATAGTAATAATAGCTACTTGTCTCAATAGTAATCGAAACTCCTGGAACCAAAATTTTCTTTTTTGGCTTAATCGCTAAAATTATTATGTAAACTGCAAAAATATTTATGATGCCTAATCAGTAATAGTAAGTTCTTAATTTAAACAACAAAAATACATGAAAATTTTAGAATTAGTTTTACTTTTTGTCTCCTGGAAGAATTTTTTTTTTCATCTCAGTTCAAAGTTATTATTGTATCCTGGAACCAAACTTTTTTTGGTTTGTAACCCGTAAAGTACGTATCTCCATATTATTGTCTTATAATTGCATTTATTTTAGTTTTCAGTCCAGAATCTCCAAACTTATTATGTAATTATAATAAAGATAAAACTCTTCCCTATACTAACTTGCATAGGCAACTTAACTATAGTTAAGATTACAGTATTTATATTATACATCATTGTAAATTATAAAAGGTTTAAATGTTCAAAGATTATAGAGTTAAAAATTTTCCCCCGCCGGGAATCGAACCCGGGCCTGTTAAGTGAAAGTTAAATATCCTAGCCACTAAACCATATGGGACCATAAAGAAGTATGATTTAAGAGCCATATGCATATTATTATTTCACCAAACCAATTATAATAAGGCCAAAACAAAATCGTCAACTTGCAACCTTACTTTTTACACATTAGTTAAATCTTCATCAGACTTAAAAAATGTTTTGCTAGTTTTATCCGGGTTGCAATGGTTGCTAGCAACCTAGTAAGAGATAATCACGTCCAATGTTAAGAAATGTAAAAACCCATAGTTCCTAAAAAAGGAGAGAGATCAAAACAAAAAGTACACCATTAGAACCGCTTTGTCCAAAACCCCTGTATAGTAAAATTCTGTCATTTGGCTTGAACAGCAAGGGAAATATATTGGCTTGAAAATCAAAAAAAAGTGGCAGGTACTACAACATTTTACCTAAACGGGATATTTTTTTCTTTCTTGCTATCCAGAGATAGCTTTGCACTGGATTATAATAAAGATCGAACTCTTCCCTATACAGTATTTATATTATACATCATTATAAATTATAAAAGGTTCAAATGTTCGAAGATTATAGAGTTAAAAATTTTCCCACACCGGGAATCGAACCCTGGCCTGTTAAGTGAAAGTTAACTATCCTAGGCACTAAACCATATGGGACCATTAAGAAGTATGATTTAAGAGCCATATGCATATTATTATTTCACCATACCAATTATAATAAGGCCAAAACAAAATCGTCGACTTGCAACCTTACTTTTGACACATTAGTTAAATCTTCATCAGACTTAAAAAATGTTTTACCAGTCTCCGAAGAGACTGGTGGCTAACACCAGTGCCTTGGACCACTCGGCCAGGTTGCCTCTCATAAATAATATATTACAGTAAAGAACGATCTCTCGCCCATAGTAACTGATATACGGTGGTTCCAGGGGTATTTTCCGGGTTTTATAGTAAAGAAAGAACTATAGACTATAGTAGTTGAATTATTGATGGGAATTATGGAAGTTTAATCGGTATCGGCTGTAGAGATGGCAGAAACCTAGTAAAGAATAAATCATGACACATTTTAGATTTAGTTAGCTGCCTGATTCTTTGAAGTTCGTCTCTTACTATTCCCAATAAGAAAAAGCCATAGGCTTTTTCCTGTTTGTAATCATAGTTGCAGCGGTGTACACTATTAGAGAGATTGTTACAGTAAATTTATATAATAAAGAACGACCTCTTACCTATATTAATTTATATTCTTTATAAATTATATAAATGAATATTCTTATTAGCTTGTGTAAACTGCAAAAATATACATGGTATCTGAGCAATAGTTTGAATATTTCAATACAAGCTAGAAAAATACCTTAAAATGTTAAAATTAGTTTTATTTTTGGTTAGGTTCTAACTACCCGATGTGGGATTGACTATGTAGTTTAAGACCAAAAAATTCCATTTTTTAATATATCTTATTTTTCAGTTTATAATCGCTAAAGTTATTATGTAAACTGCAAAAATATTTGCAGTAAATATTTGCATATTTGCAGTAAATATTAAAAAATATTTGCATATAAACTGTAAACTGCAAAAAATATTTATGATATCTGAGCAATAATTTTAATCTTTTCATTCAAACTAACAAAATACCTGATGAGGATGTCATAGATTCATTCTTTGTCTGTGATTACTGTGCTGGGAAAATGTTGAAAAGTCAGGAGAATGTCCGATCAGTATTAAATAACCTTCATATAGACTGTACACCGGAATGTATAAAGTGTTTAAATAATTTAAAATAAAGAACGACCTCTTGCCTATACTAAAGTTTATACGCCATTAATTATAGTATAGGTTAGTAATTCAACAGATAGTTTGGCACTGGAACACCGTAGAGAGTTGTTCAATGGCTCATTTTAAAGAAAATTAATGGGATTAAAATTCCATACTATTTAAAAAAATATTTGATTTGCAGAAAAGCACAATGATTGTGTCATTCTTTGGTTTTAAGCCAAATTTTTGTCTGCAATTCAATGTGATTTGTTTGCTGTTTCTTTTTCTGTGACTTTTTCTTAAACTGTACTGTATCATTTGTCATCTTGTGTAATTTTGAATGTGTGATAGATACTAAAAACTAATTCTTCCTTGTGGTTTATCCTTCACAGACTCACACACGCTAATCTAAGGGGCTCCTTTATTCCATTGTAATCATCCCTATGGCTTTTCTTGTTACCGCAGATTTTGTTGTCCATTATTTTTCATTTTGGATTCATTGCGATGTTTGTTGTCGCATGTCTTCTAGCCCGATCTCGTTAGTGCTTCATTTTCGCCCATCATTACCTCGGATATTTTCCCACGCCTTTTGTTTAAGCTGTTCGGATTCATTCAAAATCGTGTTTAATTTTGCGTGACGTCATAGATACAAAAAAAATTTCCCCCAGCTTGACTCCAGTCGTTATACCTTTGCTTTAATTGCGTTGTTATATAATTCAGTAACAAGCAGGAATGTTCCAATGCCTTTGCCTTCTCGAATATCCAAATTACGTATTGGCATAATCATTGGTTTATTTTTTAGTTTCAAGTCATATGGTGGCAAGTCAACTTTTCTAGTTGAACTAAGATTTTTGCCGTTTCTTGTTTCATGCCTTTTTCTTTAGCTAATTTAAGCTCTTGATTAGTGCCCCCCCCCCTGCCTCCCAAACTTTTCAGGCCAAATTAAAACCTAATTATTATTATTAATGAAATTTTCCGTTTATTTATATCTGACTTTTCTTACGTTAGAATCCGTAGAATTATCAATTATCTTGTCCAGGTTGATTGTTTCCAATTCTTCGCGTTCTATGTTCATTAAAGCTAAATCATTTATTCGTTTATGACCCATAGTCGATCTGACCTTTCTTACTAATTGGTGTAAGTGCTTCGATTCTGTTCATCAAATTTGTTTTGGAATATTTTCAATTATTACGAAGTATCTGATAAACGATTCAAAATGATAGTCGCACTCTTTGAAGATAGAGAATGTTGTATGCACACAGAAAGTGAAGGTACGTGTTTATTACAGATTATGTATAGTGTCAAAAATGGATGTGTCCTATCCCCGTTCCTGTTTTTTATTGTTATCAACTGGAGTGAAGACTGTAGTCTCACTGGAGTGAAGATTTGCAGTCGAAAGATCTCCGATCTGGACTTCGGCGACGACGTTGTTCTTTCCGATGAAGCAAAACAGCGACTGCAGCTACTACTTGACGCCGTAGATGAAAATGCCAAAAGTTGGGCTTACATTGAATGTCAAAGAGCATGACTGCTACATCTGACCTCTCCACTGACATTGAAATACAAAAGTAAAACAATTAAATAGGAATTTAAGTATGTCGAGAGATGGATTGATTTTAATGGTGAAAAAGCAAACAAAATCAAGAATAGGATTGGACAAGCCTACATCGGTTTTAAGTAGCTGAAACCAATCCAGTGCAATAGAGAATAGCCTATGTGCTTAAAGCCCTGATTCTTTCACATAGCTCATGCACAGCAATGTGATGTCTATTGTCCTCTGTGCAAGTGAATGCTGAAAACTAAATGTCCAACTGGAGAAACACGTCCTAGCTTTTGAAAACATGTGCCTTAGAGCATATTGTAGCAGTAAAATGTCAGAACATACAAGTTTGCTGGCGAATTATAATAAAGAACGACCTCTTGCCTTTACTAAATTTTATAGGCCACTTAACAATAGTATAAGTTAGTAAAGTTTACATAAAGGACTGATATAGTTCATCATAAATGGAGTTGGTCAATAAAGTTTTATTTTATATAATTATCCATTATTATGTAAAAAGCTGTAATGTTTGGGGGGGGGGGGGGGTTAAATTATTACTATAAAGTTCATTACCATGAACTGTTTGATTGCTTCAAAATTGAAATATCTTTGAAAAGACTGCAGCATGAAAATACATCAAAAATGCAATTTTTTTGACAAAATTGATTCTACTTTAAAAATTTTATTTTTAATTACAAAAGTGATTAGATGTTGCAATTTTCTTTAAAATGAGCCATTAAACAGCTCTCTATTATGTTCCAGTGCCTAGCTAGCTGAGAAGAAAAATCAAGCGGAAAGAAAAAAATATCCCGTTTGTGGAGATTAACGTAGTAAAAGTCAATTTTCTTGATTTTCAAGCCAATATATTTTCTTTGTTATTCAAGCCAAAGGAAGGTAAGTTTCCTTAATAGGGGTTTCGGACAAGGTGGTTCTAATGGTATACTTTTTGTTTTGATCTGACTCTTTTTTTAGGAGTTAGGGGTTTTATATTTCTTTACATTGGAGGTGATCGTCTCTTATTAGGTTGCTAGCTACCGCTGCAACCCGGATTTTTTCTTTTCAAGATGCTATCTCTGTTTTTTTGGTAGTACTGTTTTTTTAACTTGCGTGTAGCATGCTTGATTGAAACCATTATGTAACCATTAGTTGAATGTTTTTATGTCACGTATCAAGTATCAAGAACCTAACAAAAAATTAAACTAATTTTTTAAATTTTCAGGTATTTTTCTAGTCTAAATTAAAAGATTAAAACTATTGTTCAGACACCATAAATATTTTTGCAGTTTATAACTTTAGCGATTTTGAACTAAAAACGAAAATAAAATAAAAATTATTTTTTTTAATTTTTACGTCACGTCGCTAATTAAGTCATATATGGTTATTAGTACACAATAGGTTTTATATATTACGTCATGTCACTTATTACGTCAAAAATTTAGTATAGGCAAGAGGTCTTTCTTTACTATAAAAACTTTACTAACTTATACTATTGTTAAGTGGCCTATAAAATTTAGTAAAGGCAAGAGGTCGTTCTTTATTATAATTTTAACTCTATAATCTTCGAACATTAGAAGCTCTAAACCTTTTATAATTTATAATGAACCACATCGATCCTTTACGTAACTTTACTATACATTCAAATGATTGTCTTTTAATGTAATCACTGTGAATATATGGAGGCAATATTGTCCTTTACTTAGTTTCAGCTTAAATTCGATGATCGAGCCTTTATGTAAAAATTCAAACTTCTTTTAAAATTTTCAGGTACTTCTCTAATTTCAATTAAAACATTAACATTGGTGATGATATATCGGAAATATTTTTGCAGTTTACATAATAATAGCTATATCTGTTACGATCTAAGAGTAGAATTTGTCCTCAAACACACAAAAAATTCTCCTTTTCATATAAAAATCAATTTTTATAAAAGTAACTCTTTAAAGTAAACAAATATATTTTTTGCGGTAGAGTTCGTTCCTTACTATTACCTTTAAGCAAATGGATCCTAAATTTTTATATACCATATTGTTAATTTTACAACTTTAATTAATGATGCCAAAGTGCAAGTGGCTAATACGATCGGCTGTTAACCGAAAGCTTCAAAGCCACACGGGGTCATTTTTTTAGTTTTTAATTCAGCTTTTAATAAAACCAAGATTCCAACGATACTTACAAAATACCAATTTACAGTATTTATCCCTTACTTATGATCTCCTAATGATCGTCTTTTGATATAACTTCAGTTACTATGGACTAAAGTTTGTTCTTTAATGTAAAAATTACACTTCGTTCCTCATTGTAAATTCTTTATTATAAACCCGAATAAATTTATTTAACAACAGGGATTTCCAGGTAATAATTTTCTTTCTCACTTATTAGTTTTCAAGTGACTCAAAGCACTACGTAACTTATTTTAAAGATAGAACTCTTTCTAATTGATTACAAACAGGAAAAAGCCTATGGCTTTTTCTACTTTGAAATAGTAAGAGACTAGCCTCAAACAATTAAGCAGCTAACTAAATCAAATGTATGTAATGGGTTTTTATTCCAATGATCGTCTTTTAATGGAAAATTTTAATATATTTACCTTAAATATAATTTAAATATAAATGTATAAGCCTATGCTGTAGTTAAGTTGCCTACACAAGATAGTATAGGCAAGAGTTCGTTCCTTATGATAAAACCTTTAAAATGAGCCATTGAACAACTCTTTACGATGTTCCTGTGCCAAGCTATCTGTGGAAAAAAAAGATGCTGTTTACGCAGAGTGCTGTAGTAGCTGCCACTTTTCTTGATTTTCAGGCAAATATATTTCCTTTGCTGTTCAACCCAAGGGACAGAAAGTTTCCTATAGGGGTTTCGGACAAGGCGGTTCTAATGGTGTACTTTTTATTTTGACCTGACTCTTTTTTAGGAGTTAGGGGTTTTTATATTTCTTAACATTGGACGTGATCGTCTCTTACTAGGTTGTTAGCTACCGCTGCAACCCGGAAAAACATCGTTCTTTACTCAGGCAGTGCTAGCCCACTGCCTATCTGATCTGACTCATTTTTTGAGGAGTTATGGGTTTTATATTTCTTATCGTTCTTTACTGTAAAACAATCCGAATACTGCTGCAATCTGAATAGCTTGCAGCTATCCCTGGAACCACCATATATCAGTTACTATGGGCGAGAGATCGTTCTTTACTGTAAAAAACCCGGATAATATAAACCACCTTATATTAGTTACTATGGGCCAGAGATCGTTCTTTACTGTAACATTGATCAATCTTTAACATTAATTATAATCTTATTTTAGCTACAATGGGCTGGAAGTTTGTTCTTTAATGTAAACAAAGTCTAATGTATGTAATGGTTTGTTATTCAAATGATCGTCCTTTAATGTAACTACGTAACTCATTTTAAAGGTAAAACTCTTTCTAATTGATTACAAACAGGAAAAAGCCTACGGCTTTTTCTTCTTTGAAATAGTAAAAGACTAGCCTCAAACACTCAAGGAGCTAACTAAATCAAATGTATGTATCGGGTTTTTATTCCAATGACCGTCTTTTAGTGGTTATTTTTTCTTTTTTTCCCCTCGCGTGAGACCATATTTTTTCAATTACTATGTAACGAAGGTTGTTCTTTACTAAGTTTCAGCTTTATCCGGTAAAACTTACATAGTTCCCATTTTTCATGAGCCATATTGATTCTTTATGTATTATCCTATAAAGTTAATTGATCCAAAATTGTATTGGATAATTTTCAAACATTTTTATTACGTCTTAGAAACCATAAACTGAATGGTATATTTATATTAGAAATTGCATCGGTCCAGTGGAGATGGACTCGTCCTTCAGCTAAGATGGATTTTAGTTCAGAACACTAAGAGTTAACGATCGATCTTAAATGATAAAATCACAAACAGGATAAAGCCTATGGCTTTTTCTTATTTGGAATAATAAGAGACGAACTTCGAAGAGTCAGGCAGCTAACTAAGTCTAATGTTTGCCAAGGTTTGTTCTTTAGTAGGTTTCAGCCATCTCTACAGCCATGATACTGATGAAAATTATATAATCCCTATTTACTTTTCAGTTAACATGGGCTAGATGTCGTTCTTTACTATAAATGTTTTTAACCCCGTTAATTTTCTTTAAAATGAGCCATTGAACACCTCTTAGGATGTTCCAGTGCCAAGCTATCTGTGGAAATACAAACCTATACTATAATTAAGTAGCGTATAAGATTTAGTATAGGCAAGAGGTCATTCTTTATTATAGTTTCCTTTAAAATGACCCATTAAAAATAAACTAAACCGTTAACCATTAATAATAACCTGGTTACAAACAGGAAAAATCCTATGGCTTTTTCTTCTTTGAAATAGTAAGAGACGAACCTCAATCAATCAAGTGGCAAACTAATTCCAATGTATGCAATGGTTTGATATTCCAATGCTCGTATTTTAATGTAAAAATTTTGTCAAAAGTTCGTTCTTGACTATAAAACTCTACTAACCTATACTATAGTTAAGTGGCCTATAGAATTTAGTATAGGCAAGAGGTCGTTCTTTATTATACATTTTTTGCAAAAAAACTGATTTTATTTTAATAATAATTTGTTTTAATTACAAAAGGTTTTTAACCCCGTTAATTTTCTTTAAAATGAGCCATTGAACAACTCTCTACGATGTTCCAGTGCCAGATATCTGTGGAATTACTAACCTATATTATAATTAAGTGGCGTATAAAATTTAGTATAGACAAGAGGTCATTCTTTATTAAATAAGGGCAAAATTAAAAATTATATTCAGAAGTCCAAAAACATGGCAACAATGCTGACTGATCTTAGTAAATTTAGAAAAATTTTACGAATTTTTTACCGGGATTACGAAAAATATTCAAAATTAAAGATTAAAATTATCTCTGAAAGAATGGATTTTGTTGAAAAGTCAGCTAGAGATGCTTTCGCAAAACTTCATAGTAATATCCAAAAGAAATGTTGCATGTTTAGTGAAAAGCTTCCAAGGTATGAACCGGCAACTGTGGAACAGTTTATAGATGTAATGGGAAATTTTATAGATCACTGTGAATATATGGAGGCATAATTGTTCTTTACTTAGTTTCAGCTTTAATTCGATGATCCAGACTTTATGTACTAACTACATCCAAAGACTATGACGTCATTGTTTAATATTGTATATAAAAAATTAAGTTTTTCGTAAAAAAAATTAATTAAAAAAAAAATTAAGTACAAATAGCGCTAGATCTAGAGATTTCCTTTAAAATGAGCCATTGAACAACTCTCTACGATGTTCCAGTGCCAAGCTATCTGTGGAAAAGAAAGAAAAAAATATCCCGTTTGTGGAGAATAACGTGGTAAAAGTCAATTTTCTTGATTTTCAAGCCAATATATTTTCTTTGTTATTCAAGCCAAAGGGCGGTAAGTTTCCTTTATAGAGGATTCGGACAAGGCGGTTCTAATGGTGTACTTTTTGTTTTGATCTGACTCTTTTTTTAGGAGTTGGGGGGTTTTATATTTCTTAACATTGGAGGTGACCGTCTCTTACTAGGTTGCTAGCTACCGGAGCAACCCGGATTTAGTATATGGAAGAGGTCGTTCTTTATTATAATGATTTTCAAGCCAATATATTTTCTTTGTTATTCAAGCCAAAGGGCTGTAAGTTTCCTTTATAGAGGTTTCGGACAAGGCGGTTCTAATGGTGTACTTTTTGTTTTGATCTGACTATTTTTTTAGGAGTTGGGGGGTTTTATATTTCTTAACATTGGAGGTGATCGTCTCTTACTAGGTTGCTAGCTACCGCTGCAACCCGGACTTAAATTATTGCTCATATACCATAAATATTTTTGCATTTTACATAATAACTTTTGCGATCCTGATCTGAGTTAAACTGGTTTGTCTGTTATTAGCCAGAGTCGAATTGTGCTTGGACTGGCTTATGAAGCAAGATTGTGTGTTTTTCGTCAACCTGCGGCTTCTATAGAAACTCTAGTAGAATTTAATAACTTTTTTCTTGTTTTCTCATCTGTTCCTCAAAAAAAAAATTAATCCCTTTGTATCTTTTCAAAATATTGTAAACAGTATCCTTTTCAATATAATTTCTCCGACACAGATCATCATTCGTGCCTCTGGATCGATGCAGACTTGATAATATTCAGGCGATACGCCTCGTCATTTCTGTATTTGATGTTTCTCCGGATTGATGCAGACTGGATAGTATTTTGACAATACTCTTCATTATCTCTGTATTTGATGTTTCTCCAGATGGATCCAGACTTGAGACTTGAAGTGATCGTCTCTTACTAGGTTGCTAGCTACCGCTGCAACCCAGATTACTCCAATGATCGTCTTTTAATGAATCTTTATTATAATTCTTTACTATAACATCCAGGATGACGTCAGTTACAACTTGGGTTTCTTTTTATGCTATATCATTACAAACAGGAAAAAGCCTACGGCTTTTTCTTCTTTGAAATAGTAAGAGCCGATCCTCAAGCAATCAAGTAGCTATCTAAGTCCAATGTATGCAGTGGTATGTTATTCCAATGATCGTATTTTAATGTAAATTTCTTGATTTTCGAGCCAATATATTTCCCTTGCTGTTCAAGCCAAGGGACTGAAAGTTTCCTATACAGGGTTTTCGGACAAGGCGGTTCTAATGGTGTACTTTTTGTTTTGATCTGACTCTTAGGTCTGACTTGTTTAGGAACTATGAGTTTTTATATTTCGTAACATTGGACGTGATCGTCTCTTACTAGGTTGCTAGCTACCGCTGCAACCCAGACTAGGTTGCTAGCTACCGCTGCAACCCGGATAATTGACAAACACCATTTATGATGAGCTATATTCGTCCTTTATGTAACTACACCTGGAACCATCATATATCAGTTAGTATAGGAGAGAGATCGTTCTTTACTGTAATTATATTTCTTAACATTGGACGTGATCGTCTCTTACTAGGTTGCTAGCTACCGCTGCAACCCGGATGTAATGTAGCTACCCTTGGAGCCTCCGTATATCAGTTACTATTGGTGAGAGATCGTTCTTTACTGTATTTTCTTCTTTTAAATAGTAAGAGACGAAACTTAAACAATCAAGTAGCAAACTAAGTCTAATGTATGGAATGGTTTGTTATTTAAGGGATCGTCTTTTAATGTAATTTTATTCCTTATAGCACTTCAGTTATAACGGACTACAGTTCGTTCTTAAATGTAGAAACAATCAAGTAGCTAACTAATTCCAATGTATGCAATTGTTTGTTATTCCAATGATCGTCTTTTAATGTAATTTAGCTCGCATTATCATTAGATTCATTAGAAGTCTGGAAGTTCTTCCATTGCCATCAGTAAATGGGTGAATTGATACCAGCTTAAAATGAGCAAGTGCAGCGTATTTAATCGGATGTAAGCTTCTCGCGTCAGTTGAGTTGAGCCAGTTGATAAATTCAGTCATGAGAAACCTTACTTCTTGTGGAGGTGGAGGCTTATGACCGTTAACAGACACCTTGGTATGACGGTAAACCCCTCTTTCACTGGAGTCTACCAGACGCAGCACATAACTATGTATTTGTAATATGTCCTCCTCTGATATATCGCCTGGTTTGTTAAGCAGAGCACTCGAGAGATATTTTAAAGCGTTATCAATTCCAAGAATCTCATTATATTCAATTAAGCTTTTATCGGGCATAGGGTTTCGACTTTCAAATACCAAACGTATCTGTGCTAAAGTCATAGTATTACCTTCAATCCCGGCTGTATGTTAAACATAGCGATACTTAATGTCATTTGAAACTTCTTTAAAAACTGCTTCATCGGGAAACGTCACAATTTGATCTTTCTTTCCTGCAGTATTCTGTAGCAAACACTCATCAAGTTTGTTTACTAAAGGCAGCGTTCTCTTGTGATTCTCTAAAGCTCGGGAATGGCAAGGAGATATACTTAGGGCTGTTTGGTAATAAAAATCTGCTATGTCTTGTTCTTTCCAGATATTCACCATAAGAGTTCAAAATGTCTGAAAGGCCAGGTGCTAAATCTCAAGCACGCTGGACCCGGATGCAACCCAGATCTTACTATAAAGTTCGATACCATGAACTGTTTGATTACAAACAGGAAAAAGCCCTTGGCTTTTTCTTAATTGGAATAGTAAGAGACGACCTGGCTACAACCAACGATTATGACATCATTGATCAATCTGTACCAGGACTATAATTAAGTAGACCCATCCTTCATATTAGTCTAATGGAGTGCTTTGTAGTTCAATTACTATAGGCTATAGTTCGTTCTTTACTATAATGATATTTTCCATATGTTCCGGTCTTTTAGGGTAGACATCAATAACCCAGTGGGCAATGTACAAATCACTACTCTGTGGATTGTTTTTAGCAAGCTTTTCAAGCTCCTCATACCTTTTCAGTGTCCTCTTCACCTCGCTCTTTTTCGCAAGGTCAATATATCTAAATTGCCTAGAAACTTACATATTCTGCATTTACGACGAACCCTATTGATCCTTTTATGTACTTGTAGCTACCCCTGGCGCCACTGTATTTAGTGTAACTACCCCTAGAGCCACCATATATCAGTTACTATGGGCGAGAGATCGTTCTTTACTCTATTTTGATCTGACTCTATTTTTAAGAGTTTTGGGTTTTTATATTTCTTAGCATTGGACTGATCGTCTATTACTAGGTTGCTAGCTACTGCTGCAGCCCAAATTCACATATATATTTATTTATGAGAGGCAGCCTGGCCGAGTGGTCCAAGGCACTGGTGTTAGCCACCAGTCTCTTCAGAGGCGTGGGTTCAATTCTTACCGCTGGTATACGATTATGTTTGAAAGACTGCAGTGTGAAAAGACATCAAAAGGCAGTTTTTGGTAGAAAAATTTATTCTCTTTTAGAAATAATTTATTTTAGTTACTATAGATTTTTAACCCAATTAATTTCCTTTAAAATGAGCTATTGAACAACCCTCTACGATGTTCCAGTGCCAAGCTATCTCTGGATACAAAAAAAGAAAAAAAAAGAAAAAAAGAAAAAAATATCCCGTTTAGGCAGAATGTTGTAGTAGCTGCCACTTTTCTTGATTTTCAAGCCAATATATTTCCCTTGCTGTTCAAGCCAAGGGACAGAAATTTTACTATGCAAGAGTTTCGGACAAGGCGGTTCTAATGGTGTACTTTTTGTTTTGATCTGACTCTTTTTTTTAAGAACTATGGGTTTTTATATTTCTTAACATTGGACGTGATCGTCTCTTATTAAGTGGCAATGGCATTTAGTATAGGCAAGAGGTCGTTCTTTATTGTAAACTCGTTACCACGAGCTATTTGATAAATGACACCATTTATGATTGATCATTTATGTAATGATTATAATAACTTTATATTCGTTCTTTATTATAATACTATGGGTTACAGTTCGTTCCTTATTATAATATATTACAAACAGGAAAAAGCCTACGGCTTTTTTCTTCTTTGAAATAGTAAGAGACGAACGTCAAACGATCAAGTAGCTAACTAAGTCCAATGTATGCAATAAGTTTTTATTCCAATGATCGTCTTTTAATGTAGAATTAATTTTGTTAATTACAAAAGGTTTCTATATACAGCAGTTTCTTTTAAAATGAGCCATTACACAGCTCTTTATTATGACCACGAACCGTTTGATTTCATACTTAAGTTACTATGGGTTACAGTTCGTTCCTTATTGTATTTTAGGAGCTATGGGTTTTTATATTTCTTAACATTGGACGTGATCGTCTCTTACTAGGTCGCTAGCTACCGCTGCAACCCGGAAATATTTGATGAAACTTACATATTCTGCATTTACGACGAACCCTATTGATCCTTTTATGTACTTGTAGCTACCCCTGGCACCACTGTATATCAGTTACTATTGGCGAGAGATCGTTCTTTACTGTAACTACCCCTAGAGCCACCATATATCAGTTACTATGGGCGAGAGATCGTTCTTTACTGTATTTTGATCTGACTCTATTTTTAGGAGTTTTGGGTTTTTATATTTCTTAGCATTGGACTGATCGTCTATTACTAGGTTGCTAGCTACTGCTGCAACCCAAATTCACATATATATTTATTTATGAGAGGCAGCCTGGCCGAGTGGTCCAAGGCACTGGTGTTAGCCACCAGTCTCTTCAGAGGCGTGGGTTCAATTCTTACCGCTGGTATACGATTATGTTTGAAAGACTGCAGTGTGAAAAGACATCAAAATGCAGTTTTTGGTGGAAAAATTTATTCTCTTTTAGAAATAATTTATTTTAGTTACTATAGATTTTTAACCCAATTAATTTCCTTTAAAATGAGCTATTGAACAACCCTCTACGATGTTCCAGTGCCAAGCTATCTCTGGATACAAAAAAAGAAAAAAAAAGAAAAAAAGAAAAAAATATCCCGTTTAGGCAGAATGTTGTAGTAGCTGCCACTTTTCTTGATTTTCAAGCCAATATATTTCCCTTGCTGTTCAAGCCAAGGGACAGAAATTTTACTATGCAGGGGTTTCGGACAAGGCGGTTCTAATGGTGTACTTTTTGTTTTGATCTGACTCTTTTTTTAAGAACTATGGGTTTTTATATTTCTTAACATTGGACGTGATCGTCTCTTACTAGGTTGCTAGCTACCGCTGCAACCCGGAAAACTCGTTACCACGAGCTATTTGATAAATGACACCATTTATGATTGATCATTTATGTAATGATTATAATAACTTTATATTCGTTCTTTATTATAATACTATGGGTTACAGTTCGTTCCTTATTATAATATATTACAAACAGGAAAAAGCCTACGGCTTTTTTCTTCTTTGAAATAGTAAGAGACGAACGTCAAACGATCAAGTAGCTAACTAAGTCCAATGTATGCAATAAGTTTTTATTCCAATGATCGTCTTTTAATGTAGAATTAATTTTGTTAATTACAAAAGGTTTCTATATACAGCAGTTTCTTTTAAAATGAGCCATTACACAGCTCTTTATTATGACCACGAACCGTTTGATTTCATACTTAAGTTACTATGGGTTACAGTTCGTTCCTTATTGTATTTTAGGAGCTATGGGTTTTTATATTTCTTAACATTGGACGTGATCGTCTCTTACTAGGTCGCTAGCTACCGCTGCAACCTGGAAATATTTGATGAAACTTACATATTCTGCATTTACGACGAACCCTATTGATCCTTTTATGTACTTGTAGCTACCCCTGGCGCCACTGTATATCAGTTACTATTGGCGAGAGATCGTTCTTTACTGTAACTACCCCTAGAGC
The DNA here is from genome assembly GCF_049724085.1 of Artemia sp. Qi Xiang Cuo. NCBI lineage: Eukaryota > Metazoa > Arthropoda > Branchiopoda > Anostraca > Artemiidae > Artemia > Artemia sp. Qi Xiang Cuo. Next base: position 166,476 of record NW_028300616.1, read on the forward strand.
CACCATATATAAGTTACTATGGGCGAGAGATCGTTCTTTACTGTATTTTGATCTGACTCTATTTTTAGGAGTTTTGGGTTTTTATATTTCTTAGCATTGGACTGATCGTCTATTACTAGGTTGCTAGCTACTGCTGCAACCCAAATTCATATATATATTTATTTATGAGAGGCAGCCTGGCCGAGTGGTCCAAGGCACTGGTGTTAGCCACCAGTCTCTTCAGAGGCGTGGGTTCAATTCTTACCGCTGGTATACGATTATGTTTGAAAGACTGCAGTGTGAAAAGACATCAAAATGCAGTTTTTGGTGGAAAAATTTATTCTCTTTTAGAAATAATTTATTTTAGTTACCATAGATTTTTAACCCAATTAATTTCCTTTAAAATGAGCTATTGAACAACCCTCTACGATGTTCCAGTGCCAAGCTATCTCTGGATACAAAAAAAGAAAAAAAAAGAAAAAAGAAAAAAATATCCCGTTTAGGCAGAATGTTGTAGTAGCTGCCACTTTTCTTGATTTTCAAGCCAATATATTTCCCTTGCTGTTCAAGCCAAGGGACAGAAATTTTACTATGCAGGGGTTTCGGACAAGGTGGTTCTAATGGTGTACTTTTTGTTTTGATCTGACTCTTTTTTTAAGAACTATGGGTTTTTATATTTCTTAACATTGGACGTGATCGTCTCTTACTAGGTTGCTAGCTACCGCTGCAACCCGGATTGCTAGCTACCGCTGCAACCCGGATAACTATACCGACTGTTTATATAATTGTACAGTTATAACAGGCAAGAGTTTGTTCTTTATTATAATAAGAGACGAAACTCAAACAATCAAGTAGCTAACTAAGTCCTATGTATGGAATGGTTTGTTATTTCAGTGATCGTCTTTTAATGTAAACTAGTTTGCTAGCTACCGTTGCAACCCGGATGTTACTGATTAAGCTTTGTATTCTAACACCCCCTTTATATAACCGTTTATTAAACCATAGGCATCTTATCATTCTTTACTATATGATTACAAACAGGAAAAAGCCTACGGCTTTTTTCTTCTTTGGAATAGTAAGAGACGACCTGGCTACAAACTATGATTATGGAATCAATGATCAATCTTTAACATGAAATGTTCTTTACTGTAATGGTTTGTTCTTTACTAGGTTTGGGACCCCTCTGCAGCCATGATACTGATAAAAATTACATAATCCCTATTTATGTTTCAGTTAACATGGGCTAGGTGTCGTTCTTTATTGTAGTTTCCTATACAGGGGTTTCGGACAAGGCGGTTCTAATGGTGTACTTTTTGTTTTGATCTGACTCCTTTGTTAGGAACTATGGGTTTTTATATTTCTTAACATTGGACGTGATCGTCTCTTACTAGGTTGCTAGCTATCGCTGCAACCCGGATCCTTTGTTAGGAACTATGGGTTTTTATATTTCTTAACATTGGACGTGAGCGTCTCTTACTACGTTGCTAGCTACCGCTGCAACCCGGATGCTAGCTACTGCTGCAACCCGGAGTGTGTTTGAATCCGACTCTATTTTTACAAATTATGGGCTGTAAAATATTACAAAAAGGAAAAAGCCTACGGCTTTTTCTTCTTTGAAATAGTAAGAGACGAACCTCAAACGATCAAGTAGCTAACTAAGTCCAATGCATGCAATAACTTTTTATTCCAATGATCGTCTTTTAATGTAACATATCAGTTACTATGGGAGAGAGATCGTTCTTTACTGTAAAAGGGTTTTCGGACAAGGCAGTTCTAATGGTGTACTTTTTGTTTTGATCTGACTCCTTTCTTAGGAACTATGAAGGTTTTACATTTCGTAACATTGGACGTGATCGTCTCTTACTAGGTTGCTAGCTACCGCTGCAACCCGGATTACTAACCTATACTATACTTAAGTGGCGTATAAAATTTATTATAGGCAAAAGGTCGTTCTTTATTATCCAACGACTATGACGTCATTGATAAATATTGTATATACAAAATTAAGTTTTTCGTGAAAAATAATTAATAGAAAAAATTAAGTGCAAAAGGCGCTAGATCTAGAGATTTCCTTTAAAATGAGCCATTGAACAACTCTCTACGATGTTCCAGTGCCAAGCTATCTCTGGAAACAAAAGAAAGAAAAAAATATCCCGTTTGTGCAGAATAACGTGGTTAAAGTCAATTTTCCTGATTTTCAAGCCAATTTATTTTCTTTGTTATTCAAGCCAAAGGGTAGTAAGTTTTCTTTCTAGGGGTTTCGGACAAGGCGGTTCTAATGGTGTATTTTTTGTTTTGATCTGACTATCTTTTTAGGAGTTAGGGGTTTTTATATTTCTTAACATTGGATGTGATCGTCTCTTACTAGGTTGCTAGCTACCGCTGCAACCCGGATAATCTCACAATATGCTTGTATTACCTTAATTAACTTTTAGTTACTATATGTCGTGGTTTGTTCTTTACTAGGTGTCAGGTATATCCGATGAAAATTATATAATCCTCATTTACGTACTCATCTTTTACTAAGTTGCATCTACGACAGCAAGCATGATTCATTTTTCAGTTATTCTTTCTTTTCTATAATTACAAATGGTTTTTAACCCCATTAATTTCCTTCAAAATGAGCCATTGAACAACTCTTTACGATGTTTCAGTGCCATGCTATCTGTTGAATTACTAACCTATACTATAATTAAGTGGCGTATAAAATTCAGTATAGGCAAGAGGTCGTTCTTTATTATAAATATTATCATATCTTATATGTAACTTTGATTTTATAAGTCTTGATAGTCTAATGGTAAGCATGCCCACTTGCGGGGAGAACTTTTAGTGTGTTGAATTAAAAGCACTATCTTTTAAATTTAAAATTTAAAAAACAAAACTTGTTTATTTACATCCTAGCTAAAATAATGGAGATAATATGAATGAACCACAGGGTTCAGTTTCTTAGGGCTTGAGTTCGTTTTTTAACTATAAATACAAACAGGAAAAAGCCTACGGCTTTTTCTTCTTTTAAATAGTAATAGACGAAACTCAAACAATCAAGTAGCTAACTAAGTTCAATATGGAATGGTTTGTTATTTCAGTGATCGTCTTTTAATGTAAAAATAGTTTTTCCTTTAAAATTTCCTTTAAAATGAGCCATTGAAGAACTCTATACGATGTTCCAGTGCCAAGCCATCTATGGAAAAGAAAGCGCTGGATGTTTGCCCCGGAGAAGGATGGATTGAAACTTAATCAAACCTTGCTGGGCCTAAAGTGTAGCGTTCTTTGGTTAGGTTTCGATCCACCGACCTCTGAAGCTGCTCTGAAGATTCTTATCAGGAAAACTGTTCTACAGTTACCAGTCCCTACATTGGATACGTTTCATTAAACATACAACATTTCATTTGGATATTACTATGAAGTTTTACAAGACCATTTTTAGTTTTATTTGTTTCGGTAATCTTCATCATTGTGATAACACTCCTTGCTGTTTTGTTTGGCTCTGTTAATTTTTACTTTTCGATACACTTTTCTGTTCGTCTTACGGTTTGATATTGCTCCTTACTTTCAGTTGCAAGACTTGTTTTTTTTTATTATTTAATTACTTACAGACAGTAATACTCAATGGAAAACCTGTGGAGAAAATTTTTTAAAGAAAGGTAAAGAGCCTCACTAAATTAAAAATAAGCAGAAATATTGTCAAATGTTCTTCAAAGTAAAAACTATTATATATCCTATCTATATGTATTGCATCATCATGCATTTGATTATTTATTTTTACATTTCAGTTACTATGGCCTAGATTTTGTTATTTATTACTGTTTTCAAAACGTCTTTATTCCCTTTTTCGTTACTATGGGCTCTGGTTCGCCTTTTACTAGGTTGTGCCAACTACTGCAATTATGATTTTTCAAAACATATTTTAAACTTTTAGTTACTATGAGCTTCGGTTTGTCTTTTACTTGATTGCAGCTATACCTACAATCATCATTTAGAGCTCGTTCTTTACTTTAAAATTGTGGATTTAACAAAACTTTACCGCATAATACATCATAAGCCGTTTTAATCACATTCTCTAACGTGAGTAGCTTAGCGTAGCGGAAGTGCGCTGGATGTTAGCCCCGGAGAAGGATGGATTGAAACTTAATCGAACCTCGCTGGGCCTAAGGTGTATCGTTCTTTGGTTAGGTTTCGATCCACCGACCTCTGAAGCTGCTCTGAAGATTTTTATCAGGAAAACTGTGGATCGAAACTTCATCGAACTTCACTCGGCCTAAGGTCTAGCGTTCTTTGGTTAGCTTTCGATCCACCTACCTCTGAAGCTGCTCTGAAGATTGTTATCAAGAAAACTATTCGACAGTTGCCAGTCCCTACCTTGGATGCGTTTCATTAAACATACAATATTTCGTTTGGATATTCCTATGAAGTTTTACCAAAGCATTTTTAGTCGACTTTTCAACAATATCCGCTCTTTTAAAGAGAATTTTAATCTGTAATTTTGAATATTTTTTGTAATCCTGGTAAAACATTCGTAAAATATTTCTCAATTTACAAAGATCAGACTGCATTTTTGACATGTTCTTGGACTTCTGAAAGTAAATTTTTACTTCGTCTTTATGCGTTCTTTGGTACAACCTCGTAGAGGTATTGATTTTTTCATTATAGCTTTTGTCACCCCAGTATCTACCCATTATTCTGGTAGCAACTTTTTCTTATATTTGTTTCGATAATCTTCATCTTTTTGATAACACTCCTTACTGTTTTGTTTGGCTCTGTCAATTTTTACTTTTCGATACGCTTTTCTGTTCGTTTTACGGTTTGATATTGCTCCTTACTTTCAGTTGCAAGACTTGTTTTTTTTTATAATTTAATTACTTAAAGATAGTAATATTCAATGGAAAATATGTGGAGATTTTTTTAAAGAAAAGTAAAGAGCCTCACTAAACTAAAAATAAGCAGAAATATTGTCAAATATTCTTCAAAGTAAAAACTATTATATATCCTATCTATATGTGTTGCATCATCATGCATTTGATTATTGAATTTAACATTTCAGTTACTATGGCCTAGATTTTGTTCTTTATTACTGTTTTCAAAACGTGTTTTATCACTTTTTGGTTACTGTGGGCTCTGTTTCACCTTTCACTAGGTTGTGCCAACTGCAGCAATTATGATTTTTCAAAACATATTTTAAAATTTTAGTTACTATATGCTTCGGTTTGTCTTTTACTTGATTGCAGCTATAGCTACAATCATCATTTAGAACTCGTTCTTTACTATAATTCTCTTTTAGAAATAATTAATTTTAGTTACTATAGATTTTTAACCCAATTAATTTCCTTTAAAATGAGCTATTGAACAACCCTCTACGATGTTCCAGTGCCAAGCTATCTCTGGATACAAAAAAAGAAAAAAAGAAAAAAAGAAAAAAATATCCCGTTTGTGGAGAATAACGTGGTTCAAGTCAATTTTCTTGATTTTCAAGACAATATATTTCCCTTGCTGTTCAAGCCAAGGGACAGAAAGTTTCCTATACAGGGGTTTCAGACAAGGCGGTTCTAATGGTGTACTTTTTGTTTTGATCTGACTCCTTTGTTAGGAACTATGGGCTTTTATATTTCTTAACATTGGACGTGATCGTCTCTTACTAGGTTGCTAGCTACCGCTGCAACCCGGAAAAGGATCAATTAACTTGGGTTAGAGGTCGTTCTTTATAACACAAGTAACTACCCCTGGAACCACCATATATCAGTTACTATGCATGAGAGATCGTTCTTTACTGTATTAAAATTTTAAAGTATTTTTCTGATTTAAATTACAAAATTAAAATTATTGCTCTGACGCCATAAATATTTTTGCCGTTTTCAGTTAAATAAAAAAAAGTATTTAAAATTTTCAGGAATTATTCTAGTTTCAGTTGACAAATAAGATATTTTTGTAATTATTTAATAATTTATTTTTATATTTTAGTTACTATAGGCTAGAGTTTGTTCCTTATTGTAACTATCTGTTGAATTAATAACCTATACTATAATTAAGTGGTGTATAAAATTTAGTATAGGCAAGAGGTCGTTCTTTATTATAAATTTTAATATGTTGAATTAAAAGCACTATCTTTTCAATTTAAAATTTAAAAAAGAAATTTGTTTATTTACATTCTAGCTAAAATAATGAAGATAATATGAATGAACCACAGTGTTCAGTTTCTTTGGACTTGAGTTCGTTTTTTAACTATAAATACAAACAGGAAAAAGCCTACGGCTTTTTCTTCTTTTAAATAGTAAGAGACGAAACTCAAACAAACACGTAGCTAACTAAGTCCAATGTAGGGAATGGTTTGTTATTTCAGTGATCGTCTTTTAATGTAAAAATATAAATACTGTAATCTTAACTATAGTGAAGTTGCGTATGCAAGCTAGTAAAGGGAAGAGTTTGATCTTTATTATACTATACTACAATTAAGTGGCGTATAAAATTTAGTATAGGCAAGAGGTCGTTCTTTATAATAATTTTTAACCCCATTAATTTTCTTTAAAATGAGTGATAGAACAACTCTCTACGATGTTCCAGTGCCAAGCTATCCACGGAATTACTAACCTATACTATAATTAAGTGACGTATAAAATTTAGTATTGGCAAGAGGTCGATCTTTATTATAACAGTGTGAAAAGACATCAAAAATGCAGTTTTTGGTGGAAAAATTTATTCTCTTTTAGAAATAATTTATTTTAGTTACTATAGATTTTTAACCCAATTAATTTCCTTTAAAATGAGCTATTGAACAACGCTCTACGATGTTCCAGTGCCAAGCTATCTGTGGAAAAGAAAAAAAAAAGAAAAGAGAAAAAAATATCCCGTTTGGGGAGAAAAACGTGGTTAAAGTCAATTTTCTTGATTTTCAAGCCAATATATTTCCCTTGCTGTTCAAGCCAAGGGACAGAAAGTTTCCTATACAGGGGTTTCGGACAAGGCGGTTCTAATGGTGTACTTTTTGTTTTGATCTGACTCCTTTGTTAGGAACTATGGGTTTTTATATTTCTTAACATTGGACGTGATCGTCTCTTACTAGGTTGCTAGCTATCGCTGCAACCCGGAAATAAAACACATTGTGCCCACATCGTTCTTTACTCAGGCAGTGCTAGCGCGCTGCCTATCATAATAAACTGATTACACACAGGAAAAAGCCTACGGCTTTTTCTTCTTTTAAATAGTAAGAGACGAGTCTCAAATAATCAAGTAGCTAGCTAATTCCAAAGGTATGCAATTTTTGTTATTCCAATGATCATTTTTTATTGTAACTAGGTTTCAGCCATCTCTACAGTCATGATACTATTGGAAATTACATAATCCCTATTTATGTTTTAGTTAACATGGGCAAGGTGTTGTTCTTTATTGTATATATGGACTAAGGTTCGTTCTTTCATGTAAAACTCGCAAAACATTTTTTAAGCCTGATGAAGATTTAACTAATTAGTCAAAAGTAAGGTTGCAAGTCGACGATTTTGTTTTGGCCTTATTATAATTGGTATGGTGAAATAATAATACGCATATGGCTCTTAAATCATACTTCTTTATGGTTCAATATGGTCTAGTGGCTAGGATAGTTAACTTTCACTTAACAGGCTCGGGTTCGATTCCCGGGGTGGGAAAATTTTTAACTCTATAATCTTCGAACATTTGAACCTTTTATAATTTATAATGATGCATAATATAAATACTGTAATCTTAACTATAGTGAAGTTGCGTATGCAAGTTAGTATAGGGAAGAGTTCGATCTTTATTATAATTTTGAAAAATGGCATGAATATCCTGCGTGAAAGAAGCTAACATACGTGAATATTATTCTTTAATTCATTCTTATTTTAATTATTGCCCCATTGCTTATTTAAATACTCTTAAATCTCGAATTAAGCCCCTTCAACGTCTTCAAAATAAGCCCTTTCGTACATTATCTAGCTAAAATAATGAAGATAATAAGAATGAACCACAGTGTTCAGTTTCTTTGGACTTGAGTTCGTTTTTTAACTATAAATACAAACAGGAAAAAGCCTACGGCTTTTTCTTCTTTTAAATAGTAAGAGACGAAACTCAAACAATCAAGTAGCTAACTAAGTCCAATGTATGGAATGGTTTGTTATTTCAGTGATCGTCTTTTAATGTAAAACCCGCAAACCTCGAATCATGAGGCACACTTTCATCCATTGTGCTGTAGTAAGGTATTCATTGATTTGATTTTTCCACAAAACTTTGTATATACGGATAAATAGATTTTGATAAACTAATTCTTATGGCTATACTAACTTGACTATTCAAGTTAGTATAGCCAAGATATTTTATAATTATAATGACGTCATATACACCACAAACCTCTTTTTCTTTTCTCTGTTGCATCAGTTACTATGAGATAGACTTCGTTCCTTACTGTAATTATGTAATTTCTTCTTTTAAATAGTAAGAGACGAAACTTAAACAATCAAGTAGCAAACTAAGTCTAACGTATGGAATGGTTTGTTATTTAAGGGATCGTCTTTTAATGTAATTTTATTCCTTATAGCACTTCAATTATAACGGACTACAGTTCGTTCTTAAATGTAGAAACAATCAAGTAGCTAACTAATTCCAATGTATGCAATTGTTTGTTATTCCAATGATCGTCTTTTAATGTAACTATACTATAATTAAGTGGCGTATAAAATTTAGTATAGGCAAGAGGTCGTTCTTTATTGTAAACTCGTTACCACGAGCTATTTGATAAATGACACCATTTATGATTGATCATTTATGTAATGATTATAATAACTTTATATTCGTTCTTTATTATAATACTATGGGTTACAGTTCGTTCCTTATTATAATATATTACAAACAGGAAAAAGCCTACGGCTTTTTTCTTCTTTGAAATAGTAAGAGACGAACGTCAAACGATCAAGTAGCTAACTAAGTCCAATGTATGCAATAAGTTTTTATTCCAATGATCGTCTTTTAATGTAGAATTAATTTTGTTAATTACAAAAGGTTTCTATATACAGCAGTTTCTTTTAAAATGAGCCATTACACAGCTCTTTATTATGACCACGAACCGTTTGATTTCATACTTAAGTTACTATGGGTTACAGTTCGTTCCTTATTGTATTTTAGGAGCTATGGGTTTTTATATTTCTTAACATTGGACGTGATCGTCTCTTACTAGGTCGCTAGCTACCGCTGCAACCTGGAAATATTTGATGAAACTTACATATTCTGCATTTACGACGAACCCTATTGATCCTTTTATGTACTTGTAGCTACCCCTGGCGCCACTGTATATCAGTTACTATTGGCGAGAGATCATTCTTTACTGTAACTACCCCTAGAGCCACCATATATCAGTTACTATGGGCGAGAGATCGTTCTTTACTGTATTTTGATCTGACTCTATTTTTAGGAGTTTTGGGTTTTTATATTTCTTAGCATTGGACTGATCGTCTATTACTAGGTTGCTAGCTACTGCTGCAACCCAAATTCACATATATATTTATTTATGAGAGGCAGCCTGGCCGAGTGGTCCAAGGCACTGGTGTTAGCCACCAGTCTCTTCAGAGGCGTGGGTTCAATTCTTACCGCTGGTATACGATTATGTTTGAAAGACTGCAGTGTGAAAAGACATCAAAATGCAGTTTTTGGTGGAAAAATTTATTCTCTTTTAGAAATAATTTATTTTAGTTACTATAGATTTTTAACCCAATCAATTTCCTTTAAAATGAGCTATTGAACAACCCTCTACGATGTTCCAGTGCCAAGCTATCTCTGGATACAAAAAAAGAAAAAAAAAGAAAAAAATATCCCGTTTAGGCAGAATGTTGTAGTAGCTGCCACTTTTCTTGATTTTCAAGCCAATATATTTCCCTTGCTGTTCAAGCCAAGGGAAAGAAATTTTACTATGCAGGGGTTGCGGACAAGGCGGTTCTAATGGTGTATTTTTTGTTTTGATCTGACTCTTTTTTTAAGAACTATGGGTTTTTATATTTCTTAACATTGGACGTGATCGTCTCTTACTAGGTTGCTAGCTACCGCTGCAACCCGGATTAAAATGAGTCATTGAACAACTCTCTACGATGTTCCAATGCCAAGCTATCTGTTGAATTACTAACCTATACTATAATTAAGTGGCGTATAAAATTTAGTATAGGCAAGAGGTCGTTCTTTATTATAAAAAAATATAAATACTGTAATCTTAACTATAGTAAAGTTGCGTATGCAAGTTAGTATAGGGAAGAGTTTGATCTTTATTATACTGGAAACAAAGAAAAGAGAAAAAAAATATCCCGTTTAGGCAGAATGTTGTAGTAGCTGCCACTTTTCTTGATTTTTTAGTACTGATTTTTTAACTTGCGTGCAGCTTGCTTTGATCTAACCATTATGTATTCATGAATGAGACCATTTGCAGTTTTGACGTTTCTTATATAGTAATTATGACGTCACTGCATCAAAAATACAGTTTTTATTGGAAAAATTTATTCTCTTTTAGAAATAATTTATTTTAGTTACTAAGATTTTTAACCCAATTAATTTCCTTTAAAATGAGCTATTGAACAACCCTCTAAGATGTTCCAGTGCCAAGCTATCTGTGGAAAAGAAAAAGAAAAAAAAAGAAAAAATATCCCGTTTGGGGAGAATAACGTGGTAAAAGTCTATTTTCTTGATTTTCAAGCCAATATATTTTCTTTGTTATTCAAGCCAAAGGGCGGTAAGTTTCCTTTATGGAGGATTTGGACAAGGCGGTTCTAATGGTGTACTTTTTGTTTTGATCTAAATCTTTTTTTAGGAGCTACGGGTTTTTATATTTCTTAACATTGGAGGTGATCGTCTCTTACTAGGTTGCTAGCTACCGCTGCAACCTGGATAGATGCTAGCTACCGCTGCAACCCGGATTAACGTTGGAAGTGATCGTCTCTTACTAGGTTGCTAGCTACCGCTGCAACCCGGATTTTTATTCCAATGAACATATTTTAATGTAACTATTTCATTTTTTACTATGGGGCGTTATCGTCTCTTACTAAGTTGCTAGCTACCAACGTAACCCAGATTCCAGTTACTATTGGGTTCGTCCTTTAATGTAATTATATTTCTTAACATTGGACGTGATCGTCTCTTACTAGGTTGCTAGCTACCGCTGCAACCCGGAATACATGACACCCACCGTCTTGACTAATATATTTCTTAACATTGGACGTGATCGTCTCTTACTAGGTTACTAGCTACCGCTGCAACCCGGATTAAGTTCCTTTAAAATGAGCCATTGAACAACTCTTTACGATGTTCCAGTGCCAAGCTATCTGTGGAAAAAAAGAAAAAAACCTGCTATTTAGGCAGAATGCTGTAGTAGCTGCCACTTTATTTTGATTTTTAAGCCAGTATATTTCCCTTGCTGTTCAAGCCAAGGGTCAGAAAGTTTCCTATAAAGGGGTTTTGGACAAGGTGGTTATACTGGTGTACTTTTCGTTTTGATCTGACTCATTTTTAGGAGTTGGGGTTTTTTATATTTCTTAACATTGGACATGATCGTCTCTTACTAGGTTGCTAGCTACCGTGGCGACCTGAAAACCGCTGCAACCAGGATACATGAGATCCTTTTGACTGACAAAATTTATGATGAATCATTTTGATCCTGTATATAACACTATCGATCCTTTATGTAATTTATGGCATCTTTGTACGTAGTATATCCAATGAAACTTACATAGTCCCATTCATAATGGAATGTATCGAGAAATATAAAAACCCATAGCTCCTAAAAAAGGAGTCAGATCAAAACAAAAATTACTCATAAAAATCGTCTCTGGGTGTGTCGTCTCTGTGTGTGTGTAATCTCTGTGTGTGTGTCGTCTTTGTGTGTGTGTGTCGTGTCTGTGTTTGTGTCGTCTCTGTGTGTACTTTACTATAAATCAGCTAGAGATGCTTTCGCAAAACTTCATAGTAATATCCAAAAAAATGTTGCATGTTTAGTGAAAAGCTTCCAAGGTATGGACAGGCAACTGTGGAACAGTTTACAGATGTAATGGGAAATCTTATACATCACTGTGAATATATGGAGGCATAATTGTCCTTTACTCAGTTTCAGCTTAAATTCGATGATCGAGCCTTCATGTAATACTAACTACATCAAACGACTATGACGTCATTGATCAATATTGTATATAAAAAATTAAGTTTTTCGTAAAAAACAATTATTAAAAAAAAAAAAGTTAAGTACAAATGGCACTAGATCTAGAGATTTCCTTTAAAATGAGCCATTGAACAACTCTCTACGATGTTCCGGTGCCAAGCTATCTGTGGAACAGAAGAAGAAGAAGAAAGAAAAGAAATATCCCATTTATGGAGAATAACGTGGTTATAGTCAATTTTCTTGATTTTAAAGCCAATATATTTTCTTTGTTATTCAAGCCAAAGGGCGGTAAGTTTCCTTTATAAGGGGTTTCGGACAAGGCGGTTCTAATGGTGTACTTTTTGTTTTGATCTTGCTCTTTTTTTAGGAGTTAGGTTTTTTTATATTTCTTAACATTGAACGTGATCGTCTCTTACTAGGTTTCTAGCTACCGCTGCAACCCGGATACCCCTGGAACCACCATATATTAGTTACTATGGGCGAGAGATCGTTCTTTACTGTAAAATTCCAAAGGTATGCAATTTATTGTTATTCCAATGATCGTTTTTTATTGTAACTAGGTTTCAGCCATCTCTACAGCCATGATACTATTGGAAATTACATAATCCCTATTTATGTTTTAGTTAACATGGGCAAGGTGTCGTTCTTTATTGTAACATAGCGAGACTTAATATCATTTGAAACTTCTTTAAAAACTGCTTCATCGGGAAACGTCACAATTTCATCTTTCTTTCCTGCAGTATTCTGTAGCAAACACTCATCAAGTTTGTTTACTAAAGGCAGCGTTCTCTTGTGATTCTCTAAAGCTCGGGAATGGCAAGGAGATATACTTAGGGCTGTTTGGTAATAAAAATCTGCTATGTCTTGTTCTTTCCAGATATTCACCATAAGAGTTCAAAATATCTGGAAGGCCAGGTGCTAAATCTAAAGCACGCTGGACCCGGATGCAACCCAGATCTTACTATAAAGTTCGATACCATGAACTGTTTGATTACAAACAGGAAAAAGCCCTTGGCTTTTTCTTAATTGGAATAGTAAGAGACGACCTGGCTACAACCAACGATTATGACATCATTGATCAATCTGTAGCAAGACTATAATTAAGTAGACCCATCCTTCATATTAGTCTAATGGAGTGCTTTGTAGTTCAATTACTATAGGCTATAGTTCGTTCTTTACTATAATGATATTTTCCATATGTTCCGGTCTTTTAGGGTAGACATCAATAACCCAGTGGGCAATGTACAAATCACTACTCTGTGGATCGTTTTTAGCAAGCTTTTCAAGCTCCTCATACCTTTTCAGTGTCCTCTTCACCTCGCTCTTTTTCGCAAGGTCAATATATCTAAATTGCCTAGAAACTTACATATTCTGCATTTACGACGAACCCTATTGATCCTTTTATGTACTTGTAGCTACCCCTGGCGCCACTGTATTTACTGTAACTACCCCTAGAGCCACCATATATCAGTTACTATGGGCGAGAGATCGTTCTTTACTGTATTTTGATCTGACTCTATTTTTATGAGTTTTGGGTTTTTATATTTCTTAGCATTGGACTGATCGTCTATTACTAGGTTGCTAGCTACTGCTGCAACCCAAATTCATATATATATTTATTTATGAGAGGCAGCCTGGCCGAGTGGTCCAAGGCACTGGTGTTAGCCACCAGTCTCTTCAGAGGCGTGGGTTCAATTCTTACCGCTGGTATACGATTATGTTTGAAAGACTGCAGTGTGAAAAGACATCAAAATGCAGTTTTTGGTGGAACAATTTATTCTCTTTTAGAAATAATTTATTTTAGTTACTATAGATTTTTAACCCAATTAATTTCCTTTAAAATGAGCTATTGAACAACCCTCTACGATGTTCCAGTGCCAAGCTATCTCTGGATACAAAAAAAGAAAAGAAAAGAAAAAAAGAAAAAAATATCCCGTTTAGGCAGAATGTTGTAGTAGCTGCCACTTTTCTTGATTTTCAAGCCAATATATTTCCCTTGCTGTTCAAGCCAAGGGACAGAAATTTTACTATGCAGGGGTTTCGGACAAGGCGGTTCTAATGGTGTACTTTTTGTTTTGATCTGACTCTTCTTTTAAGAACTATGGGTTTTTATATTTCTTAACATTGGACGTGATCGTCTCTTACTAGGTTGCTAGCTACCGCTGCAACCCGGATATGGACTAAGGTTCGTTCTTTCATGTAAAACTAGCAAAACATTTTTTAAGCCTGATGAAGATTTAACTAATGTGTCAAAAGTAAGGTTGCAAGTCGACGATTTTGTTTTGGCCTTATTATAATTGGTATGGTGAAATAATAATACGCATATGGCTCTTAAATCATACTTTTTTATGGTTCAATATGGTCTTGTGGCTAGGATAGTTAACTTTCACTTAACAGGCTCGGGTTCGATTCCCGGGGTGGGAAAATTTTTAACTCTATAATCTTCGAACATTTGAACCTTTTATAATTTATAATGATGCATAATATAAATACTGTAATCTTAACTATAGTGAAGTTGCGTATGCAAGTTAGTATAGGGAAGAGTTCGATCTTTATTATACTTTGCTTTTCTCTTTTCAAGATACTATCTCTGTTGTTTGTGTAGTAATGTTTTTTCAAATTGCGTATAGCTTGCTTCGATCTAACCATTATTCTAATCAAGAATGAGAGAATTTACATCTGTGCCTTTCTTAAGTAGTAATTATGACGTCAAGGCGTAATGATTTTATTGACGTCAAGGCTCAATGATATTATTTCATGACGTCATCAGAAACAACAATATAATTTCGTGTTTTTCTATTCATTAAGCTACGACATTCATTATTTATCTAGTAGGGTTTCAGACAAGGTAGTTCTAATGATGTACTTTTGTTTTGATCTTACTCTATTTTTAGGAGTTTTGTTATATTTCTTAGCATGGGACTGATCGTCTCTTACTAGGTTGCTAGCTACTGCTGCAACCCAAATTCACATATATATTTATTTATGAGAGGCAGCCTGGCCGAGTGGTCCAAGACACTGGTGTTAGCCACCAGTCTCTTCGGAGGAGTGGGTTCAAATCTTACCGCTGGTATACGATTATGTTTGAAAGACTGCAGTGTGAAAAGACATCAAAAATGCAGTTTTTGGTGGAAAAATTTATTCTCTTTTAGAAATAATTTATTTTAGTTACTATAGATTTTTAACCCAATTAATTTCCTTTAAAATGAGCTATTGAACGACCCTCTACGATGTTCCAGTGCCAAGCTATCTGTGGAAAAGAAAAAGAAAAAAAGAAAAAAGAAAAAAATATCCCGTTTGGGGAGAATAACGTGGTTAAAGTCAATTTTCTTGATTTTCATGCCAATATATTTCCCTTGCTGTTCAAGCCAAGGGACAGAAAGTTTCTTATACAGGGGTTTCGGACAAGGCGGTTCTAATGGTGTACTTTTTGTTTTGATCTGACTCCTCTGTTAGGAACTATGGGTTTTTATATTTCTTAACATTGGACGTGATCGTCTCTTACTAGGTTGCTAGCTACCGCTGCAACCCGGACTACCACTACAACCCGGATCAAACAATCAAGTAGATAACTAAATCGAATATATACAATGATTTGTTATTCCAATGATCGTCTTTTATTGTAACGTATAAAATTTAGTATAGGCAAGAAGTCGTTCTTTATTATAATAAAAAAAATTAGTTAAAAAAAATTAAGTACAAATAGCACTAGATCTAGAGATTTCCTTTAAAATGAGCCATTGAACAACTCTACGATGTTCCAGTGCCAAGCTATCTGTGGAAAAGAAGAAAGAAAGAAAAAAATATCCCGTTTGTGGAGAATAACGTGGTTGAAGTCAATTTTCTTGATTTTCAAGCCAATATATTTTCTTTGTTATTCAAGCCAAAGGGCGGTAAATTTCCTTTATAGGGGTTTCGGACAAGGCGGTCTAATGGTGTACTTTTTGTTTTGATCTGACTCTTTTTAGGAGTTATGGGCTTTTATGTTTCTTAACATTGGACGTGATCGTCTCTTACTAGGTTGCTAGCTACCGCTGCAACCCGGATTCCTTTATGTAAACTTTACTAACCTGTACTATAGTTAAGTGGCCTATAAAATTTAGTATAGGCAAGAGGTCGTTCTTTATTATATTTCAACCCAATTAATTTCCTTTAAAATGATCCATTGTACAACTTTCTACGGTGTTCCAGTGCGAAGCTATCTGTGGAAAAGAATAAAGAAAAAAAAATATCCCATTTAGGCAGAATGTTGCCTCCTTTTTTAGGAACTGTGGGTTTTTATATTTCTTAACATTGGACGTGATCGTCTCTTACTAGGTTGCTAGCTACCGCTGCAACCCCGATTATGTACAAAAATCAAATATCTTTGAAAGACTGCAGTATAAAAAGACATCAAAAATACAGTTTTTAATTGAAAAATTTATTCTGTCTTAGAAATATTTTATTTTAGATACAAAGAATTTTTAACCCAATTAATTTTCTTTAAAATGAGCCATTGAACAACTTCCTACGATGTTCCAGTGCAAAGCTATCTCTGGAAAACAAGAAAGAAAAAAAAATATCCCGTTTAGACAGAATGTTGTAGTAGCTGCCACTTTTCTTGATTTTCAAGCCAATATATTTCCCTTGCTGTTCAAGCCAAGGGACAAAAAGTTTCCTATACAGGGGTTTCGGACAAGGCGGTTCTAATAGTGTACTTTTTGTTTTGATCTGACTCCTTTTTTAGGAACTATGGGTTTTTATATTTCTTAACATTGGGCGTGATCGTCTCTTACTAGGTTGCTAGCTACCGCTGCAACCCGGATTATGTACAAAAATCAAATATCTTTGAAAGACTGCAGTATGAAAAGACATAAAAAATACAGTTTTTAATTGAAAAATGTATTCTGTCTTAGAAATAATTTATTTTAGTTACAAAGGATTTTTAACCCAATTAATTTCCTTTAAAATGAGCCATTGGACAACTTTCTACGATTTTCCAGTGCAAAGCTATCTCTGGAAAACAAGAAAGAAAAAAATATCCCGTTTAGGCAGAATGTTGTAGTAGCTGCCACTTTTCTTGATTTTCAAGCCAATATATTTCCCTTGCTGTTCAAGCCAAGGAACAGAAAGTTTCCTTTACAGGGATTTCGGACAAGGCGGTTCTAATGGTGTACTTTTTGTTTTGATCTGACTCCTTTTTTAGGAACTATGGGTTTTTATATTTCTTAACATTGGACGTGATCGTCTCTTACTAGGTTGCTAGCTACCGCTGCAACCCGGATGATCGTCTCTTACTAGGTTGCTAGCTACCGCTGCAACCCGGATTCCCATTACAATTGTAAACTGTTCCACAGTTGCCGGTCCATACCTTGGTATGGATTATGGTTCGCCTCAAAAGTTGAACAATATACTTCTATGTACATTTCATCCCCAACAAAGAATTGAGATTTTTTGTACTAAATTTAGGATACCTGCCGATGTGACTGCGTGAGGAATTTCTAGACACATCATCTACCCCATAATTACTTGTTTACTATCAGTTGCTGTAGCGCATTGGCTAGTGAGCTGTTTTCCTGACAACTAAGATAGAAGTTCGAGTCGCTCTACAGTAACAAGTGAATCCTGATTATAAAACCATGGTTTACACAATAAGATATGGCAATACTCCAACAATATAAAACCACAAATTCACGTCCATATCGAAATTGCCAATTGTTACTTTTTCTTTGTTTTTCTGAAAGCATTTATTTCTTATAGCTCTTTGGAATTTCAGCCCCGTATCAAGTTTCAAAAACCTAACAAAAACTAAAACTAATTTTTAAATTTTCAGGTATTTTTCAGTTTAAATTATAAGATAAAAACTATTGCTTAGATACCATAATTGTTTTTGCAGGTTGCTAGCTACCACTGCAACCCGGATGATGTGTGTTGCATCATCATGCATATAATGACGTTCTTGAATATAAATGAAATATTCAAACTATTGCTCGAATACCATGAATATTTTTGCAGTTTACACAAGCTGCAAAGAACGCAAAGGCTGATCTTTGTAAATTGAGAAAAATTTTACGAATGTTTTACCAGGATTACGAAAATTATTCAAAATTAAAGATTAGAATTATCTCTGAAAGAATAGATTTTGTTGAAAAGTCAGCTAGAGATGCTTTCGCAAAACTTCATAGTAATATCCAAAAGAAATGTTGCATGTTTAGTGAAAAGCTTCCAAGCTATAGACCGGCAACTGTGGAACAGTTTACAGATGTAATGGGAAATCTTATACATCACAGTGAATATATGGAGGCATAATTGTCCTTTACTTATTTTTCAGCTTAAATTCGATGATCGAGCCTTTGTGTACTAACTACATCCAACGACTATGACGTCATTGATCAATATTGTATATAAAAATTAAGTTTTTCGTAAAAAATAATTAATAAAAAAAAAAATTAAGTACAAACAGCACTAGATCTAGAGATTTGCTTTAAAATGAGCAATTGAACAACTCTACGATGTTCCAGTGCCAAGCTATCTATGGAATATAAAGTTTAAATACAAGTTTACCACGAACTGTTTGATTGCTTCCCAAATCAAATATCTTTGAAAAGACAGCAGTACGAAAAGACATCAAAAATACAGTTTCTAGTAGAAAAATTTATCCTGTTTTAAAAATAATTTGTTTTAGTTACGAAAGGTTTTTAACCCAATTAATTTCCTTTAAAATAAGCCATTGAACAGCTCTCTATGATGTTCCAGTGCCAAGCTATCTCTGGAAAAGAAGAAGAAGAAGAAAGAAAAAAAATATCCCGTTTGTGGAGAATAACGTGGTTAAAGTCAATTTTCTTGATTTTCAAGCCAATATATTTTCTTTGTTATTCAAGCCAAAGGGTGGTAAGTTTCCTTTATAAGGGTTTCGGACAAAGCGGTTCTAATGGTATACTTTTTGTTTTGATCTGACTCTTTTTTTAGGAGTTGGGGGGTTTTATATTTCTTAACATTGGAGGTGATCGTCTCTTACTAGGCTGCTAGCTACCGCTGCAACCCGGATTAAAAAAAAATTAAGTAAAAATAGCACTAGATCTAGAGATTTCCTTTAAAATGAGCCATTGACCAACTCTCTACGATGTTTCAGTGCCAAGCTATCTGTGGAAGAGAGGAAGAAGAAGAAAGAAAAAATATCCCGTTTGTGGAGAATAACGTGGTTAAAGTCCATTTTCTTGATTTTCAAGCCAATATATTTTCTTTGTTATTCAAGCCAAAGGGCGGTAAGTTTCCTTTATAGGTGTTTAGGACAAGGCGGTTCTAATGGTGTACTCTTTGTTTTGATCTGACTCTCTTTTCAGGAGTTATGGGTTACTTTAGTATTTACTATGGGGCTTGATCGTCTCTTACTAGGTTGCTAGCTACCGCTGTAACCCGGACTATACTATAATTAAGTGGCGTATAAAATTTAGTAAAGGCAAGAGGTCGTTCTTTATTATAATTTATATTTCTTAGCATTGGACTGATCGTCTCTTGCTAGGTTGCTAGCTACTGCTGCAACCCAGATTCACATATATATTATTTATGAGAGGCAGCCTGGCCGAGTGGTCCAAGGCACTGGTGTTAGCCACCAGTCTCTTCAGAGGCGTGGGTTCAAATCTTACCGCTGGTATAATGTTTGAAATACTGCAGTGTGAAAAGACATCAAAAATGCAGTTTTTGGTGGAAAAATTTATTCTCTTTTAGAAATAATTTATTTTAGTTACTATAGATTTTTAACCAAATTAATTTCCTTTAAAATGAGCCATTGAACAACTCTCTACGATGTTCCAGTGCCAAGCTATCTGTGGAAAAGAAAGAAAAAAGAAAAAAAAAATATCCCGTTTAGGCAGAATGTTGTAGTAGCTGCCACTTTTCTTGATTTTCAAGCCAATATATTTCCCTTGCTGTTCAAGCCAAGTGACTGAAAGTTTCCTATACAGGGGTTTCCGACAAGGCGGTTCTAATGGTGTACTTTTTGTTTTGATCTGACTCCTTTTTTAGGAACTATGGTTTTTTATATTTCTTAACATTGGACGTGATCGTCTCTTACTAGGTTGCTAGCTACCGCTGCAACCCGGATAATTTCGTTTAAAATGAGCCATTGAACAACTCTACGATGTTCCAGTGCCAAGCTATCTGTGGAAAAGAAAAAGAAAGAAGAAAGAAAAAAATATCCCGTTTAGGCAGAATGTTGTAGTAGCCGCCACTTTTCTTGATTTTCAAGCCAATATATTTCCCTTGCTGTTCAAGGCAAATGACAGAAAGTTTCCTATACAGGGGTTTCGGACAAGACGGTTCTAATGGTGTACTTTTTGTCTTGATCTGACTTTTTTTTTAGGAGTTATGGATTTTTATATTTCTTAACATTGGACGTGATCGTCTCTTACTAGGTTTCTAGCTACCGCTTTATACGATTATGATTTATGTACAAAAATCAAACATCTTTGAAAAGACTGCAGTATGAAGACATCAAAAATGCAATTTTTAGTGGAAAAATTTATTCTCTTTTAGAAATAATTTATTTTAGTTACAAAAGATTTTTAACCCAATTAATTTCCTTTAAAATGAGCCATTGAACAACTCTCTACGATGTTCCAGTGCCAAGCTATCTGTGGAAAAGAAAAAGAAAGAAGAAAAGAAAAAAATATCCCGTTTTGGCAGAATGTTGTAGTAGCTGCCACTTTTCTTGATTTTCACGCCAATATATTTCTCTTGCTGGTCAAGCCAAATGACAGAAAGTTTCCTATACAGGGGTTTCGGATAAGGCGGTTCTAATGGTGTACTTTTTGTTCTGATCTGACTTTTTTTTGGAGTTATGGGTTTTTATATTTCTTAACAGATACAGATTTTATATTTCATTGGACATGATCTCTTACAAGGTTGCTGGCTACCGCTGCAACCCGGATTTTAATTACTATTGAGACGGATCGCTCTTACTATAGAGTTCGTTATTAGTATAGGCTAGAGCTCGTTATTTATTATAACATTTTTCACTATGGGGCGTGATCGTCTCTTACTAGGTTGTTAGCTATCGCCGCAACCCAGATTCCAGTAACTGTGGGCTATACTTCGTCCTTTAATATAAAACCACTGCAACCCGGATTGGAAACCCTGATTACAAACAAGACGACTCTCAAAGAATCAGGCAGCAAACTAATCCAGTGTATGCAATGGTTTGTTCTTCTAATGAACGTCTTTTAATATAATTGTAAATCAAACTAAGTCTAATATGTCCCATGGCTTGTTCTTTATTAGGTTTATGATACCGATGAAAATTACATAATCCCCATTTATTTTCCAGTTAACATTGGCTAGATGTCGTTCTTTACTATAAAGGCTGTCTCAATTTTCGCATGTCTATAATCTTCATCATTGTGATAACGCTCCTTGATGTTTTGTTTGGCTGTCTCAATTTTCGCATGTCTATAATCTTCAGCATTATGATAACGCTCCTTGATGTTTTGTTTGGCTGTCTCAATTTTTGCATGTCTGTAATCTTCATCATTGTGATAACGCGCTCCTTGATCTTTTGTTTGGCTGTCTCAATTTTCGCATGTCTATAATCTTCATCATTGTGATAACACATCTTGCTGTTTTGTTTTGCACTCTCAATTATTACTTTTCGATACGCCTGGTCGGTTGAATACCTTTGCTTTTTTCTTTTCGAGATACTATCGCTGTTTTTTTTTGTAGTACTATTTTTTTAACTTGCGTGTAGCTTGCTTTGATCTAACCATTATGTATTCATGAATGAAACCATTTACAGTTTTGACGTTTCATGACGTCTTCAGAAACAACAATATAATTTCGTGTTTTTCTATTCACGTCATAGCTCTAATATAAAACTATGATGACATTCATTATTTATCTAGTAGGGTTTCAGACAAGGTAGTTCTAATGATGTACTTTTGTTTTGATCTGGCTCTATTTTAGGAGTTTTGGGTTTTTATATTTCTTATCATTGGACTGATCGTCTCTTACTAGGCTGCTAGCTACTGCTGCAACCCAAATTCACATATATATTTATTTATGAGAGGCAGCCTGGCCGAGTGGTCCAAGGCACTGGTGTTAGCCACCAGTCTCTTCGGAGGCGTGGGTTCAAATCTTACCGCTGGTATACGATTATGTTTGAAAGACTGCAGTGTGAAAAGACATCAAAAATGCAGTTTTTGGTGTAAAAATTTATTCTCTTTTAGAAATAATTTATTTTAGCTACTATAGATTTTTAACCCAATTAATTTTCTTTAAAATGAGCCATTGAACAACTATCTACGATGTTCCATTGCCAAGCTATCTCTGGAAACAAAAGAAAAAAAATATCCCGTTTAGGCAGAATGTTGTAGTAGCTGTCACTTTTCTTGATTTTCAAGCCAATATATTTCCCTTGCTGTTCTCAAGCCAAGGGACAGAAAGTTTACTATACAGGGGTTTCGGACAAGGCGGTTCTAATGGTGTACTTTTTGTTTTGATCTGACTCCTTTGTTAGGAACTATGGGTTTTTATATTTCTTAACATTGGCCGTGATCGTCTCTTACTAGGTTGCTAGCTACCGCTGCAACCCGGATTTTAATTACTATTGATACGGATCGCTCTTACTATACAGTTCGTTATTAGTATAGGCTAGAGCTCGTTCTTTATTATAATGAATTGAAAAATAGAAATTATTGTTCAGACACCGTAAATATTTTTGCACTTTGCAGCTAAATATTTTTTTTTTCAGGAATTATTCTAGTTTCAGTTGACAAATAATATTTTTTTTCAAGGAATCGAGCAGCTAACTAAGTCCAATATATACAATGGTATGTTCTTTGAATGATCTCTTTTAATTAGGTTCCTAGCTACCGCTGCAAACCGGAACTATTAAAAAAATATTTTATCTTTAATTACAGAAGGAACTAGATGTAGCAAGTTTTACTATTGAGAGAGTCGCTCTTACTATACAAAATACAGTTCGTTATCACGAACTGTTTGCTTTGATGTATCTATTTTTACCAAAATTTCGTTCTTTAGAGTTTCGGTTACTATTGAGACAAGTGTATCTATTGGTATCAAAATTTTGTTCTTTAGAGTTTCGGTTACTATTGAGACAAGTAGCTATTATTACTATAGATTTCATTACCATGAATTTTTTGATTGCTTCAAAATTCAAATATCTTTGAAAAGACTGCAGTATGAAAATACATCAAAAATGCAATTTTTTTTACAAAATTGATTCTACTTTAAAAAGTATTTTATTTTTAAATACAAAAGTGACTAGATGTTGCAATTTCCTTTAAAATGAGCTATTATACAGCTCTATGATTTTCCAGTGCCCAGCTAGTTGAGGAGGAAAAAAAAGCGGAAAGAAAAAAATATCCCGTTTGTGGAGAATAACGTGGTTAAAGTCAATTTTCTTGATTTTCGAGCCAATATATTTTCTTTGTTATTCAAGCCAAAGAGTGATGTTTCCTTTATAGGGGTTTTGGACAAGGCGGTCCTAATGGTGTAATTTTTGTTTTGATCTGACTCTTTTCTTAGGAGTTAGGGGTTTTTATATTTCTTAACATTGGACGTGATCGTCTCTTATTAGGTTGCTAGCTACCGCTGCAACCTGGATGACATTTTTAGGAGTTCTGGGCTTTTATATTTCTTAACATTGGACGTGATCGTCTCTTACTAGGTTGCTAGCTACCGCTGCAACCCGGATATCCGTTGAAACTTACATATTCCCCATTTATAATGAAATGTTATTCCAGTGATCGTCTTTTAATGTAAACTAACCTATACTATAATAAAGTGGCGTATACAATTTAGTATAGGCAAGAGGTCGTTCTTTATTATATTTGTTTTGATCTGACTCGTTTGTTAGGAACTATGGGTTTTTATATTTCTTAACATTGGACGTGATCGTCTCTTACTAGGTTGCTAGCTACCGCTGCAACCCGGATGCTGCTACATAAACTGCAATTGCTCCTTCCAAAATTAATATACAAATTTTCTAAGAAGTACGCCTCCGTATATTCACTGTGTTGTCGAACATTTTCCATTGCATCTATAAACTGTTCCGCAGTTGCCAACCCATACCTTGGAAGCTTTTCATTAAACTGACAACATTTCTTTTGGATATTACTATGAAGCTTTGCCAAAGCATTTCTAGCCGACTTTTCAACAGCATCCGCTCTTTCAAAGAGAATTTTAATCTGTAATTTTGAATACTTTTCGTGATCCTGGTAAAACATGCGTAAAATGTTTCTCAATTTACGAAGATCAGCCTGCATTTTTGCCATCTTCCTGTATTTCTGAATGTAATTTTTCCCTTTGTCCTTATGCGTTCTTCGGTACAATCTCGCAGAGAATTTAATTTTTTAATTATAGCTTTTGTCACCCCAGTATCTACCCATTATTCTGGTAGCAACTTTTTTCTTATATTTTTTTCGGTAATCTTCATCATTGTGATAACGCTCCTTGATCTTTTGTCTAGCCTGATCAATTGTTGCTTCTCTATAAAGTTTTTCATTTTGATAACGCTCCTTGATGTTTTGTTTGGCTGTCTCAATTTTCGCATGTCTATAATCTTCATCATTGTGATAACGCTCCTTGATGTTTTGTTTGGCTGTCTCAATTTTTGCATGTCTATAATCTTCATCATTGTGATAACGCTCCTTGATGTTTGGTTTGGCTGTCTCAATTTTCGCATGTCTATAATCTTCATCATTGTGATAACGCTCCTTGATCTTTTGTTTGGCTGTCTCAATTTTCGCATGTCTATGATCTTCATCATTGTGATAACACATCTTGCTGTTTTGTTTTGCACTCTCAATTATTACTTCTCGGTACGCCTGGTCGGTTGAATACCTTTGCTTTTTTCTTTTCGAGATGCTATCTCTGTTTTTTTTTTGTAGTACTGTTTTCTTAACTTGCGTGTAGCTTGCTTTGATCTAACCATTATGTATTCATGAATGAGACCATTTACAGTTTTGACGTTTCTTATATAGTAATTATGACGTCACGGTGTAATAATTTTATTTCATGACGTCATGGCGCAATGGTATTATTTCATGACGTCTTCAGAAACAACAATATAATTTCGTGTTTTTCTTTTCTTGTCATAGCTCTAATATAAAACTAAGATGACATTCATTATTTATCTAGTAGGGTTTCAGACAAGGTAGTTCTAATGATGTACTTTTGTTTTGATCTGACTCTATTTTTAGGAGTTTTGGGTTTTTATATTTCTTAGCATTGGACTGATCGTCTCTTACTAGGTTGCTAGCCCAATTAATTTCCTTTAAAATGAGCCATTGAACAACTATCTACGATGTTCCAGTGCCAAGCTATCTCTGGATACAAAAGAAAAAAAAATATCCCGTTTAGGCAGACTGTTGTAGTAGCTGCCACTTTTCTTGATTTTCAAGCCAATATATTTCCCTTGCTGTTCAAGCCAAGGGACAGAAAGTTTCCTATACAGGGGTTTCGGACAAGGCGGTTCTAATGGTGTACTTTTTGTTTTGATCTGACTCCTTTTTTAGGAACTATGGGTTTTTATATTTCTTAACATTGGACGTGATCATCTCTTACTAGATTGCTAGCTACCGCTGCATCCCGGATTATGTACAAAAATTAAATATCTTTGAAAAGACTGCAGTATGAAAAGATATAAAAAATGCAGTTTTTAATTGAAAAATGTATTCTGTCTTAGAAATAATTTATTTTAGTTACAAACGATTTTTAACCCAATTAATTTCCTTGGGACAGAAAGTTTCTTATACAGGGGTTTCGGACAAGGCGGTTCTAATGGTGTACTTTTTGTTTTGATCTGACTCCTCTGTTAGGAACTATGGGTTTATATTTCTTAACATTGGACGTGATCGTCTCTTACTAGGTTGCTAGCTACCGCTACAGCCCGGACTACCCGCTACAACCCGGATCAAACAATCAAGTAGATAACTAAATCGAATATATACAATGATTTGTTATTCCAATGATCGTCTTTTATTGTAACGTATAAAATTTAGTATAGGCAAGAAGTCGTTCTTTATTATAAAACAGTTAAGAAGCTAAACCAGTTAATAAGCTACCGCTGCAACCTGGAGGTTGCTAGCTACCGCTGCAACCTGGATTACAAACAGGAAAAAGCCTATAGTTTTTTTAATTGGAATAGTAAGAGACGACCTGGTGAATATGATATCATTGATACAACCTATGAATATGATATCATTGATCAATCTTTAACATTAAATTATAATCTTATATTAGTTACAATGGGCTGGAAGTTTGTTCTTTACTATAAAAAAATTCAAAATCATTTAATATAATGACGAAATAAAAATGTTCATATGGATATTAAATCATTGTGTTTTTTGATCCTATATGGTCTAGTGGATAGGATAGCTTGCTTTCCCCTAGCAGGCCGGGGTTCGATCCTCGGTATGGGAAAATTTTTAACTCTATAATCTTTGTACGTTGGAATCTCTGAAATTTTCGTCCTTTATATAAAATTTATACCAAAGAAACAAATTACTTGTTTGAGTCTTAAATTATAATCTTATTTTAGTTATATGGGCTGGAAGTTTGCTCTTTACTGTAACACCCCTGGAACCACCATATATCAGTTACTATGGGTAAAAGATCGTTCTTTACTGTATTTTTTTTTAGGAACTATGGGTTTTTATATTTCTTAACATTGGACGTGATCGTCTCTTATTAGGTTGCTAGCTACCGCTGCAACCCGGATATACATTACTAATCTATACTATTATTAAGTGGCCTATAAAATTTAGTATAGGCAAGAGGTCGTTCTTTATTATTACAACCTGACCGAGTGGTCCAAGGCACTGGTGTTAGCCACCAGTCTCTTCGGAGGCGTGGGTTCAAATCTTACCACTGGTATGCGATTATGTTTGAAAGACTGCAGTGTGAAAAGACATCGAAAATGCAGTTTTTGGTAGAAAAATTTATTCTCTTTTAGAAATAATTTATTTTAGTTACAAAAGGTTTTTAACCCAATTAATTTCCTTTAAAATTAGCTATTGAACAACTATCTACGATGTTCCAGTGCCAAGCTATCTCTGGATACAAAAAAAGAAAAGAGAAAAAAATATCCCGTTTGGGGAGAATAACGTGGTAAAAGCCAATTTTCTTGATTTTTAAGCCAATATATTTTCTTTGTTAGTGGTCCAAGGCACTGGTGTTAGCCACCAGTCTCTTCGGAGGCGTGGGTTCAAATCTTACCGCTGGTATGCGATTATGTTTGAAAGACTGCAGTGTGAAAAGACATCGAAAATGTAGTTTTTGGTGGAAAAATTTATTCTCTTTTAGAAATAATTTATTTTAGTTACAAAAGGTTTTTAACCCAATTAATTTTCTTTAAAATGAGCTATTGAACAACTATCTACGATGTTCCAGTGCCAAGCTATCTCTGGATACAAAAAAAGAAAAGAGAAAAAAATATCCCGTTCGGGGAGAATAACGTGGTAAAAGTCAATTTTCTTGATTTTCAAGCCAATATATTTTCTTTGTTATTCAAGCCAAAGGGCGGTAAGTTTTCTTTATAGAGGTTTCGGACAAGGCGGTTCTAATGGTGTACTTTTTGTTTTGATCTGACTCCATTCTTAGAAACTATGGGTTTTTATATTTCTTAACATTGGACGTGATCGTCTCTTACTATGTTGCTAGCTACCGCTGCAACCCGGATTTATGATGAGCTATATTCGTCCTTTATGTAAAACTAGGTTGCTAGCTACCGCTGCAACCCGGATTACAGCTTGGGTTTCTTTTTATGCTATATCATTACAAACAGTAAAAAGCCCACGGCTTTTTCTTCTTTGAAACAGTAAGAGACGATCTTCAAGTAATCAAGTAGCTATCTAAGTTCAATGTATGCAGTCGTATGTTATTCCAAGGATCGTATTTTAATGTAATATTCTTGATTTTCAAGCCAATATATTTCCCTTGTTGTTCAAGCCAAGGGACTGAACGTTTCCTATACAGGGGTTTCGGACAAGGCGGTTTTAACGGTGTACTTTTTTTTGATCTGACTCCTTTTTTAGGAACTATGAGTTTTTATATTTCGTAACATTGGACATGATCGTCTCTTACTAGGTTGCTAGCTACCGCTGCAACCCAGACTAGGTTGCTAGCTACCGCTGCAACCCGGATAATCGACAAACGCCATTTATGATGAGCTATATTCGTCCTTTATGTAACTACAACTGGAACCAGCATATAGCAGTTAGTATGGGAGAAAGATCGTTCTTTACTGTAAATCTTTACTGTAAAATAATTTGTACTGTAAAACGGATTTTTTGGAAAATTTCGTTTCCTTGGAAATTTTTCAGGCTTTTTGCTTTAGCTGTTCGGGTTTATTTCAAATCAAATTTAACCTCGTATGACGTCAAATACACCACAGACCTCTTTTTCTTTTCTCTGCTGCAACAGTTACTATGAGATAGACTTCGGTCCTTATTCTAATCCTTTATGTAACCTATGAGCTAATGTTCGTTCTTTATTATATTATTACGACAGAGTCTACTTGACACTTCTTCTATGTAATGACTTAGTTCCTTGTACGAGCCCTCGACTTTTAGTAGATTAATATGTTGTATAATCTTACATTTTGATACTGCCTTATATACGCTATTAATGAAACAGTTCAAGACAGGAAAATGTGGAACTAGTGCCCTTAGAGAACGCAAATAGCTCTGACATCCCTCATTTGGGCTACAGTATAACGAATGCCCATGCTTTCTTGTGTCCCTGTAATTGATTTCACAATAATCCAAGCCGCCAAGGTAGAAATTAACCACTTTGTCAGTTGAAAATTTTAATGCTATATTATTTTCAAGGATATCAAAAAGAATTTGACATAATTCAATATCCGTCGGATAGAGCTTGCAGATATCAGGGTGACATTGCCAAGTAACCTGCTGCCCAATTTTTGGTTTTGAATGTTTACTCAGATTGTTATAGGTGACTTCAGCCATCATAATTTCCTTGTCAGATCTAGATTCAGAGCATTCTTCAATAGTTGTCTCGTACTTTTCAGGACAGTTTGTTCTACTACACAGAGAATTTTTTGCCAAATATTCAGTAGAACTAAAAGGACTGTTTAAAACACAGTTAGAAATGCTTTTTTCTTGAGTCGGTGTTGCAGGAATTTGTTCTAAATCATTAGTCTTACAAACACATTTTCTAATAACCCTAATAGGCTCGTTTTCGCCATAATTGAAAAACATTGCTTTTCCTTCGCTGTTGATAGGTATGCTTGTATATATGTTTTTATTGCTGCTACATAAACTGCAATTGCTCCTTCCAAAATTAATATACGAATTTTCAAAGAAGTACGCCTCCGTATATTCTCTGTGTTGTCGAACATTTTCCATTGCATCTGTAAACTGTTCCGCAGTTGCCAATCCATACCTTGGAAGCTTTTCATTAAACTGACAACATTTCTTTTGGATATTACTACGAAGCTTTGCCAAGGAATTTCTAGCCGACTTTTCAACAGCATCCGCTCTTTCAAAGAGAATTTTAATCTGTAATTTTGAATACTTTTCGTGATCCTGGTAAAACATGCGTAAAATGTTTCTCAATTTACGAAGATCAGCCTGCATTTTTGCCATCTTCTTATATTTCTGAATGTAATTTTTCCCTTTGTCCTTATGCGTTCTTCGGTACAACCCCGCAGAGAATTTAATTTTTTCATTATAGCTTTTGTCACCCCAGTATCTACCCATTATTCTGGTAGCAACTTTTTTCTTATGTTTGTTTCGGTAATCTTCATCATTATCATACCGTTCCCTGCTCTTTTGTCTAGCCTGCTCAATTGTTGCTTCTCTATAAAGTTTATCATTGTGATAACGCTCCTTGATCTTTTGTTTAGCCTGCTCAATTCTTGCTTCTCTGTAATGTTCATCATTACCATACCGTTCCTTGATCTTTTGTTTGGCTGTCTGAATTTTTGCATGTCTATAATCTTCATCATTGTGATAACACATCTTGCTGTTTTGTTTGATTACTTCTCGATACGCCTGGTCGGTTGAATACCTTTGTTTTGCTCTCTCAATTATTACTTCTCGATACACCTGGTCGGTTGAATACCTTTGCTTTTTTCTTTTCAAGTTACTATCTCTGTTGTTTGTGTAGTACTCTTTCTTCAACTTGCGTATAGCCTGCTTTGATCTAACCATTATTCTAATCAAGAATGAGAGAATTTTCAGTTTTTCTTTCCTTATATACTAATTATGACGTCACTCTATTCACGTCATAGCTCTAATATAAAACTATGATGACGTTCATTATTTATCTAGTAGGGTTTCAGACAAGGTATTTCTAATGATGTACTTTTGTTTTGATCTGACTCTATTTTTAGGAGTTTTGGGTTTTTATATTTCTTAGCATTGGACTGATCGTCTATTACTAGGTTGCTAGCTACTGCTGCAACCCAAATTCACATATATATTTATTTATGAGAGGCAGCCTGGCTGAGTGGTCCAAGGCACTGGTGTTAGCCACCAGTCTCTTCAGAGGCGTGGGTTCAATTCTTACCGCTGGTATACGATTATGTTTGAAAGACTGCAGTGTGAAAAGACATCAAAATGCAGTTTTTGGTGGAAAAATCCCGTTTAGTATACTGGAAACAAAGAAAAGAGAAAAAAAATACCCCGTTTAGGCAGAATGTTGTAGTAGCTGCCACTTTTCTTGATTTTTTAGTACTGATTTTTTAACTTGTGTGTAGCTTGCTTTGATCTAACCATTATGTATTCATGAATGAGACCATATACAGTTTTGACGTTTCTTATATAGTAATTATGACGTCACTGCATTAAAAATACAGTTTTTATTGGAAAAATTTATTCTCTTTTAGAAATAATTTATTTTAGTTACTATAGATTTTTAACCCAATTAATTTCCTTTAAAATGAGCTATTGAGCAACCCTCTACGATGTTCCAGTGCCAAGCTATCTCTGGATACAAAAAAGAAAAAAAAAAGAAAAAAATATCTCGTTTGGGGAGAATAACGTGGTTAAAGTCAATTTTCTCGATTTTCAAGCCAATATATTTCCCTTGCTGTTCAAGCCAAGGGACAGAAAGTTTCCTATACAGGGGTTTCGGACAAGGCGGTTCTAAAGGTGTACTTTTTGTTTTGATCTGACTCCTGCTTTAGGAGCTATGGGTTTTTATATTTCTTAACATTGGACGTGATCGTCTCTTACTAGGTTGCTAGCTACCGCTGCAACCCGGATATCGTAGTTAAAGTCAATTTTCTTGATTTTCAATCCAAAATGTTTCCCTCGTTATTCAAGCCATGGGACGGTAAGTTTGCTATATAGAGGTTTTGGACAAGGTGTTTCTAATAGTGTACTTCTTGTTTTGATCTGAATCTTTTTTTCAGGAGTTCTGGGTTAGTTTACTTTTTACTATTGGGCGTGATCGTCTCTTACTAGGTTGCTAGCTACCGCTACAACCCAAATTACAAACAGGAAAAATCCTACGGCTTTTTCTTCTTTGGAATAGTAAGAGACGATCCTCAAAGAATCAGACAGCCAACTAAGTCTATAATTTGTTCTTTATCATAATCACGATTGATATTTCAGTTACTAGGGACTAGTATTTGATCTTTAGAGTAGCTACTGCTGCAACCCGGATTCCTTATAACACTTCAGGACAAGGTGGTTCTAATGGTGTACTTTTTGTTTTGATCTGACTCTTTTTTTAGGAGATGGGGGGTTTTATATATCTTAACATTGGAGGTGATCGTCTCTTACTAGGTTAATAGCTACCGCTGCAACCCGGATTTGATCTGACTCTACTTTTAGGAGTTACGGGTTATTAAATTTTTTAACATTGGACGTTATTGTCTCTTACTAGGTTGCTAGCTACCGCTGCAATCTGGATCTAATAGTGTACACCGCTGCAACTATGATTACAATCAGGAAAAAGCCTATGGCTTTTTCTTATTTGGAATAGTAAGAGACGAACTTCAAAGAATCAGGCAGCTAACTAAATCTAAAATGTGCCATGTTTTATTCTTTACTAGGTTTCTGCCATCTCTACAGCCTTGATACCGATTAAACTTACATAATTCCCATCAATAATTAACTAGACCCATCCTTCATATTAGTCTAATGGTTTGCTTTGTAGTTCAACTACTATAGGCTATAGTTCTTTCTTTACTATAACTATTACTAGGTTTCAGCTATCTGTACAGCCATGATACCGATAAAAATTACACAATTCCTATTTATATTTCAGTTAGCATGGGCTAGATGTTGTTCTTTATTATAACTGTTGAATTACTAACCTATACTATAATTAAGTGGCGTATAAAATTTAGTGTAGGCAAGAGGTCGTTCATTATTATAATTTTCTAGGAGTTATGTGTTTTTATATTTCTTAACATTGGACGTGATCGTCTCTTATTAGATTCCCTTGCTGTTCAAGCCAAGGGACATAAACCCTTCTATACAGGGGTTTCGGACAAGGCGGTTCTAATGGTGTATATTTTGTTTCGATCTGACTTCTTTTTTAGGAGTTATGGGTTTTTATATTTCTTAACATTGGACATGATCGTCTCTTGCTTGATTGCTAGCTACCGCTGCAACCCGAATCATTTTCGAGATCTTTTCCTTCAAAGCCTGTCGATCCTTTATGTATGAAAACTAAAATAAAATATTATTTTTTCATTTTTTACGTCAAGTCACTCATTTCGTCATATATAGTTATTCTTGTCAAAAGATAAATGTTTATAAATATTCCATTCACTTTTTACGTCATATATGGATATCCGAGAAAAATTAATCCCTTTGTATCTTTTCAACAAGTTTTAAACAGTAACCTTATCAATGTGATTATAATTACTTTGTATTCGTTCTTTATTGTATTTTTTTTAGGACTTATGAATTTTTATATTTCTTAACATTGGACGTGATCGTCTCTTACTAGGTTGCTAGCTACTGCTGCACCCCGGATGTTCTTTACTCTAATAATAATTGACAAACACCATTTATGATATGTTATATGGGTCCTTTATGTACTATAGTGAAGTTGCGTATGCAAGTTAGTATAGGGAAGAGTTCGATCTTTATTATATTCTAATGGTGTACTTTTTGTTTTGATCTGACTATTTTTCTAGGAGTTAGGGGTTTTTATATTTCTTAACATTGGACGTGATCGTCTCTTACTAGGTTGCTAGCTACCGCTGCAACCCAGATTGTTTTGATCTGACTCTTTTCTTAGGAGTTAGGGGTTTTTATATTTCTTAACATTGGATGTGATCGTCTCTTACTAGGTTGCTAGCTACCGCTGCAACCCGGATTTGGGCTTGAGTCCGTTCTTTACTATAACTACCGCTTGAGTCCAGATTATAATTTGTTCTTTAACATAAACGTCATTTATCGGATATTTTAATAAGTCCTATATGGTCTAGAGGTTGGGATAGCTCTCACCCAGTTGGCTTGAGTTCAAATATTGTATAGAAAATTTTAACTTATGATGATTTCTTAAAAAACATAATTAAAATTTCTCAAGGTACTAAATACGATTTATTTTAATTAGAAGAAGTTTTAACCCCATGAATTTCCTTTAAAATGAGCCATTTAACAATTATCTACGATGTTCCAGTACCAATCTATCTGTTGAATTACTAATCTATACTATAATTAAGTGGCGTAAAAAATTTAGTATAGGCAAGAGGTCGTTCTTTATTATAAGGTATATCCGATGAAAATTATATAATCCTCATTTACATACTCATCTTTTACTAAGTTGCATCTACGACAGCAAGCATGATTCATTTTTCAGTTATTCTTTCTTTTCTATAATTACAAATGGTTTTTAACCCCATTAATTTCCTTCAAAATGAGCCATTGAACATGTCTTTACGATGTTCCAGTGCCATGCTATCTGTTGAATTACTAACCTATACTATAATTAAGTGGCGTATAAAATTTAGTATAGGCAAGAGGTCGTTCTGTATTATATTCATTACAGAGAAAATGAATAAAATGCCTCAATAGTTTCTTTTTTTCCTCCTTTTTGTTTTTTAGCTGATGGTACTGCCCAGGTTCTTGCACTCTTTTGGGTGCCCCCCCCCCCTTTCTTGACCAGTTTTTATTGTTTTACACTCTTTTATTCATTTACTGTATTTTAATTTCTGACACTTTCTTAGTATCCCTTTTAATTTAAATGCATTTATGTCTCGTTCTAAGTTTGGTTTGACCAGTTTTTAATGCATTTATGTCTCGCTCTAAGTTTATTTTGACCAATTTTTGTTTTTTTTAATGTTTTAATTGACTTTTTACAGTTTTAATTATTGACTTTTAAATGATGTTCATTATGGTTTTCTGTATTCTGTTGTTGTTCTTTGCATTTTTAGTCTAACGATTTATTTGTTGTCGACTCCAAAGTCCGAATTTGGCCCTTTGTGGGCTTTTGATAGCAATTTTTTTGGAAATAAATATCTTATCTCCTACCGCTGCAACCCGGATAACTAAATCAAATATATGTAATGGGTTTTTATTCCAGTGGTCGTCTTTTAATGGAAAATTTTAATATATTGGCCTTAAATATAACTGTACTAGCCTACACTATAGTTAAGTGGCCTATAAAATTTAGTAGAGGCAAGAGGTCGTTGTTTATTATAAAAACTCAAAGAATCAGGCAGCTAACTAAGTCCAATATAAGCAATTGTTTGTTTTTCTAATGATCATCTTTTAATTTGAAGTTTCTTACTAGGTTGCTAGCTACCATTTAAACCCGGATTGGGTAATAGGTTGCTAACTACCGCTGCAACCTAGATATTCTTATTTCTGCTACTATGGGCTAAGGTTCGTTCTTTCATGTAAAACTAGCAAAACATTTTTTAAGTCTGATGAAGATTTAACTAATGTGTCAAAAGTAAGGTTGCAAGTCGACGATTTTGTTTTGGCCTTATTATAATTGGTATGGTGAAATAATAATATGCATATGGCTCTTAAATCATACTTCTTAATGGTCCCATATGGTTTAGTGCCTAGGATAGTTAACTTTCACTTAACAGGCCAGGGTTCGATTCCCGGTGAGGGAAAATTTTTAACTCTATAATCTTCGAACATTTGAACCTTTTATAATTTATAATGATGTATACTATAAATACTGTAATCTTAACTATAGTGAAGTTGCCTATGCAAGTTAGTATAGGGAAGAGTTCGATCTTTATTATAATTTTCCTTCGCTGTTGATAGGTATGCTTGTATATATATTTTTATTGCTGCTACATAAACTGCAATTGCTCCTTCCAAAATTAATATACGAATTTTCTAAGAAGTACGCCTCCGTATATTCACTGTGTTGTCGAACATTTTCCATTGCATCTATAAACTGTTCCGCAGTTGCCAATCCATACCTTGGAAGCTTTTCGTTAAACTGACAACATTTCTTTTGGATATTGCCATGAAGCTTTGCCAAAGCATTTCTAGCCGACTTTTCAACAGCATCCGCTCTTTCAAAGAGAATTTTAATCTGTAATTTCGAATACTTTTCGTGATCCCGATAAAACATGCGTAAAATGTTTCTCAATTTACAAAGATCAGCCTGCATTTTTGCCATCTTCTTGTATTTCTGAATGTAATTTTTCCCTTTGTCCTTATGCGTTCTTTGGTACAACCTCGCAGAGAATTTAATTTTTTCATTATAGCTTTTGTCACCCCAGTATCTACCCATTATTCTGGTAGCAACTTTTTCTTATGTTTGTTTCGGTAATCTATATCGTTATCATACCGTTCCTTGCTCTTTTGTTTGGCTGTCTCAATTTTCCCTTCTCGATACCCCTGATCCGTAAGATACCTCTGTTTTGCTCTGTCATATTTCATTTTCTTAAAACCTGGATCACAAGACATCTTAGTAGCAATCCTTACGCGTGCTCGAGCTTTGTTGCGTTTGGTGGCATTTTTATCTCTTTTAAATAAACTTTTCTTATATTTCAGGATGTTAGCTTTATTTTTTGTGTAGTAAAGTTTTCTATTAGTAGAAATTTGGATTGTTCTATTTTGATATTGTTTTTGGTTATTCTTTCTTTTTTTCCACTCGCGTGAGACCATATTTTTTCAAGATTTAAAATTATTAAGCACACAAAATCCCGTGTCGAGTATCTAAAACCTAGCATAAAACAAAACTAATTTTAAAATTTTCAGGTATTTATCTTGTTTGAATTACAAAATTAGTATTATTGGTTAGACACCATAAATATTTTTGCAGTTTAAATAATAAGTTTAGTGATTCTGGACTGAAAACTAAAATAATTGCAATTATGAGACAATAATATGGAGATATGTACTTTACGGGTTACAGGATACAATAATAAATTTGAACTGAGATGAAAAAAAAATTTCTTCCAGGAGACAAAAAGCAAAACTAATTTTAGAATTTTCATGTATTTTTGTTGTTTAAATTAAAAAATTACTATTACTGATTAGGCATCATAAATATTTTTGCAGTTTACATAATAATTTTAGCGATTAAGCCAAAAAAGAAAATTTTGGTTCCAGGAGTTTCGGTTACTATTGAGACAAGTAGCTATTATTACTATAGAGTTCATTACATGGACTGTTTTATTGCTTCAAAATTCAAATATCTTTGAAAAGACTGCAGTATGAAAATACATCAAAAATGCAATTTTTTTGACAAAATTGATTCTACTTTAAAAAGTATTTTATTTTTAAATACAAAAGTGACTAGATGTTGCAATTTCCTTTAAAATGAGCTATTATACAGCTCTCTATGATTTTCCAGTGCCCAGCTAGCTGAGCAGAAAGAAAAGCGGAAAGAAAAAAATATCCCGTTTGTGGAGAATAACGTGGTAAAAGTCAATTTTCTTGATTTTCAAGCCAATATATTTTCTTTGTTATTCAAGCCAAAGGGAGGTAAGTGTCCTTTATAGAGGATTTGGACAAGGCGGTTCTAATGGTGTACTTTTTGTTTTGATCTGACTCTTTTTTAGGAGTTGGGGGGTTTTATATTTCTTGACATTGGAGGTGATCTCTTACTAGGTTGCTAGCTACCGCTGCAACCCGGATTTTGATCTGACTCTATTTTTAGGAGTTTTGGGTTTTTATATTTCTTAGCATTGGACTGATCGTCTATTACTAGGTTGCTAGCTACTGCTGCAACCCAAATTCACATATATATTTATTTATGAGAGGCAGCCTGGCCGAGTGGTCCAAGGCACTGGTGTTAGCCACCAGTCTCTTCAGAGGCGTGGGTTCAATTCTTACCGCTGGTATACGATTATGTTTGAAAGACTGCAGTGTGAAAAGACATCAAAATGCAGTTTTTGGTGGAAAAATTTATTCTCTTTTAGAAATAATTTATTTTAGTTACTATAGATTTTTAACCCAATTAATTTACTTTAAAATGAGCTATTGAACAACACTCTACGATGTTACAGTGCCAAGCTATCTCTGTATACAAAAAAAGAAAAAAAAAAGAAAAAAAGAAAAAAATATCCCGTTTAGGCAGAATGTTGTAGTAGCTGCCACTTTTCTTGATTTTCAAGCCAATATATT
Organism: Artemia sp. Qi Xiang Cuo; assembly: GCF_049724085.1. Classification (NCBI taxonomy): domain Eukaryota; kingdom Metazoa; phylum Arthropoda; class Branchiopoda; order Anostraca; family Artemiidae; genus Artemia; species Artemia sp. Qi Xiang Cuo. The sequence continues at coordinate 204,108 of NW_028300616.1, forward strand.
TCCCTTGCTGTTCAAGCCAAGGGACAGAAATTTTACTATACAGGGGTTTCAGACAAGGCGGTTCTAATGGTGTACTTTTTGTTTTGATCTGACTCTTTTTTTAAGAACTATGGGTTTTTATATTTCTTAACATTGGACGTGATCGTCTCTTACTAGGTTGCTAGCTACCACTGCAACCCAGAAAACTCGTTACCACGAGCTATTTGATAAATGACACCATTTATGATTGATCATTTATGTAATGATTATAATAACTTTATATTCGTTCTTTATTATAATACTATGGGTTACAGTTCGTTCCTTATTATAACCTCCGTATATTCACTGTGTTGTCGAACATTTTCCATTGCATCTATAAACTGTTCCCCAGTTGCCAATCCATACCTTGGAAGCTTTTCGTTAAACTGACAACATTTCTTTTGGATATTGCTATGAAGCTTTGCCAAAGCATTTCTAGCCGACTTTTCAACAGCATCCGCTCTTTCAAAGAGAATTTTAATCTGTAATTTCGAATACTTTTCGTGATCCCGATAAAACATGCGTAAAATGTTTCTCAATTTACAAAGATCAGCCTGCATTTTTGCCATCTTCTTGTATTTCTGAATGTAATTTTTCCCTTTGTCCTTATGCGTTCTTCGGTACAACCTCGCAGAGAATTTAATTTTTTCATTATAGCTTTTGTCACCCCAGTATCTACCCATTATTCTGGTAGCAACTTTTTTCTTATGTTTGTTTCGGTAATCTATATCGTTATCATACCTTTCCTTGCTCTTTTGTTTCGCTGTCACAATTTTCCCTTCTCGATACCCCTGATCCGTAAGATACCTCTGTTTTGCTCTGTCATATTTCATTTTCTTAAATCCTGGATCACAAGACATCTTAGTAGCAATCCTTACGCGTGCTCGAGCTTTATTGCGTTTGGTGGCATTTTTATCTCTTTTAAATAAACTTTTCTGATATTTCAGGATGTTAGCTTTATTTTTTGTGTAGTAAAGTTTTCTATTAGTAGAAATTTGGATTGTTCTATTTTGATATTGTTTTTGGTTATTCTTTCTTTTTTTCCACTCGCGTGAGATCATATTTTTTCAAGGTTTAAAATTATTAAGCACACAAAATCCCGTGTCGAGTATCTAAAACCTAGCATAAAACAAAACTAATTTTAAAATTTTCAGGTATTTATCTTGTTTGAATTACAAAATTAGTATTATTGGTTAGACACCATAAATATTTTTGCAGTTTACATAATAAGTTTAGTGATTCTGGACTGAAAACTAAAATAATTGCAATTATGAGACAATAATATGGAGATATGTACTTTACGGGTTACAAACCAAAAAAAGCTTGGTTCCAGGATACAATAATAAATTTGAACTGAGATGAAAAAAAAATTTCTTCCAGGAGACAAAAAGCAAAACTAATTTTAGAATTTTCATGTATTTTTGTTGTTTAAATTAAAAAATTACTATTACTGATTAGGTATCATAAATATTTTTGCAGTTTACATAATAATTTTAGCGATTAAGCCAAAAAAGAAAATTTTGGTTCCAGGAGTTTCGGTTACTATTGAGACAAGTAGCTATTATTACTATAGAGTTCATTACATGGACTGTTTTATTGCTTCAAAATTCAAATATCTTTGAAAAGACTGCAGTATGAAAATACATCAAAAATGCAATTTTTTTGACAAAATTGATTCTACTTTAAAAAGTATTTTATTTTTAAATACAAAAGTGACTAGATGTTGCAATTTCCTTTAAAATGAGCTATTATACAGCTCTCTATGATTTTCCAGTGCCCAGCTAGCTGAGCAGAAAAAAAAAGCGGAAAGAAAAAAATATCTCGTTTGTGGAGAATAACGTGGTAAAAGTCAATTTTCTTGATTTTCAAGCCAATATATTTTCTTTGTTATTCAAGCCAAAGGGCGGTAAGTTTCCTTTATAGAGGATTCGGACAAGGCGGTTCTAATGGTGTACTTTTTGTTTTGATCTGACTCTTTTTTTAGGAGTTGGGGGGTTTTATATTTCTTGACATTGGAGGTGATCGTCTCTTACTAGGTTGCTAGCTACCGCTGCAACCCGGATTATAATATATTACAAACAGGAAAAAGCCTACGGCTTTTTCTTCTTTGAAATAGTAAGAGACGAACGTCAAACGATCAAGTAGCTAACTAAGTCCAATGTATGCAATAAGTTTTTATTCCAATGATCGTCTTTTAATGTAGAATTAATTTTGTTAATTACAAAAGGTTTCTATATACAGCAGTTTCTTTTAAAATGAGCCATTACACAGCTCTTTATTATGACCACGAACCGTTTGATTTCATACTTAAGTTACTATGGGTTACAGTTCGTTCCTTATTTTATTTTAGGAGCTATGGGTTTTTATATTTCTTAACATTGGACGTGATCGTCTCTTACTAGGTCGCTAGCTACCGCTGCAACCTGGAAATATTTGATGAAACTTACATATTCTGCATTTACGACGAACCCTATTGATCCTTTTATGTAGTACTTGTAGCTACCCCTGGCGCCACTGTATATCAGTTACTATTGGCGAGAGATCGTTCTTTACTGTAACTACCCCTAGAGCCACCATATATCAGTTACTATGGGCGAGAGATCGTTCTTTACTGTATTTTGATCTAACTCTATTTTTAGGAGTTTTGGGTTTTTATATTTCTTAGCATTGGACTGATCGTCTATTACTAGGTTGCTAGCTACTGCTGCAACCCAAATTCACATATATATTTATTTATGAGAGGCAGCCTGGCCGAGTGGTCCAAGGCACTGGTGTTAGCCACCAGTCTCTTCAGAGGCGTGGGTTCAATTCTTACCGCTGGTATACGATTATGTTTGAAAGACTGCAGTGTGAAAAGACATCAAAATGCAGTTTTTGTTGTAAAAATTTATTCTCTTTTATAAATAATTTATTTTAGTTACTATAGATTTTTAAAACAATTAATTTCATTTAAAATGAGCTATTTAACAACAATCTACTATGTTCAAGTGCCAATCTATCTCTGGATACAAAAAAAGAAAAAAAAAGAAAAAAAGAAAAAAATATCCCGTTTAGGCAGAATGTTGTAGTAGCTGCCACTTTTCTTGATTTTCAAGCCAATATATTTCCCTTGCTGTTCAAGCCAAGGGACAGAAATTTTACTATGCAGGGGTTTCGGACAAGGCGGTTCTAATGGTGTACTTTTTGTTTTGATCTGACTCTTTTTTTAAGAACTATGGGTTTTTATATTTCTTAACATTGGACGTGATCGTCTCTTACTAGGTTGCTAGCCACCGCTGCAACCCGGAAAGCTTTAATATAAAACTATGATGACATTCATTATTCATCTAGTAGGGTTTCAGACAAGGTAGTTCTAATGATGTACTTTTATTTTGATTTGACTCTATTTTTAGGAGTTTTGGGTTTTTATATTTCTTAGCATTGGACTGATCGTCTCTTACTAGGTTGCTAGCTACTGCTGCAACCGAAAGGTCCAAGGCACTGGTGTTAGCCACCAGTCTCTTCGGAGGCGTGGGTTCAAATCTTACCGCTGGTATACGATTATGTTTGAAAGACTGCAGTGTGAAAAGACATCAAAAATGCAGTTTTTGGTGGAAAAATTTATTCTCTTTTAGAAATAATTTATTTTAGTTACTATAGATTTTTAACCCAATTAATTTCCTTTAAAATAAGCCATTGAACAACTATCTACGATGTTCCAGTGCCAAGCTATCTCTGGATACAAAAGAAAAAAATATCCCCTTTAGGCAGAATGTTGTAGTAGCTGCCACTTTTCTTGATTTTCAAGCCCATATATTTCCCTTGCTGTTCAAGCCAAGGGACAGAACGTTTCCTATACAGGGGTTTCGGTCAAGGCGGTTCTAATGGTGTACTTTTTGTTTTGATCTGACTCTTTTGTTTAGGAACTATGGGTTTTTATATTTCTTAACATTGGACGTGATCGTCTCTTACTAGGTTGCTAGCTACCACTGCAACCCGGAAAAAATGAAATATCTTTGAAAAGACTGCAGTATGAAAATACACCAAAAATTCTGTTTTTTTTGACAAAATTGATTCGACTTTTAAAAATATTTTATTTTTTAATTACAAAAGGCACTAGATGTAGCGATTTCCTTTCAAATGAGCTATTATACAGCTCTCTATGATTTTCCAGTGCCCAGCTAGCTGAGGAGAAAAGCGGAAAGAAAAAAAGATACCGTTTGTGGAGAATATCGTGGTTAAAGTCACTTTTCTTGATTTTCAAGCCAATATATTTTCTTTGTTGTTCAAGCCAAAGGACGGTAAGTTAGATATATAGAAGTTTTGGACAAGGCGGTTCTAATAGTGTACTTCTTGTTTTGATCTGAATCTTTTATCAGGAGTTATAGGTTACTTTAATTTTTACTATGGGGCGTGATCGTCTCTTACTAGGTTGCTAGCTACCGCTGCAACCCGGATAAGGGGCGTGATCGTCTCTTACTAGGTTCCTAGCTACCGCTGCAACCCGTATTATATAAGAAACCCAATTGACAAATACCATTACCATTTATGACGAACTATATCGGTCCTATATGTAAACAAAAATCAAATATCTTTGAAAAGACTACAGTATGAAAATACATCAAAAATGCAGTTTTTTGACAAAATTGATTCTACTTTTAAAAATATTTTATTTTTAATTAGAAAAGGCACTAGATGTAGCAATTTCCTTTAAAATGAGCCATTATACAGCTCTCTATGATTTCCAGTACCCAGCTAGCTGAGGAGAAAAAAAGCGGAAAGAAAAAAAATGCCATTTGTGGAGAATATCGTTGTTAAAGTCAATTTTCTTCATTTTCAAGCCAATATATTTTCTTTGTTATTCAAGCCAAAGGACGGTAAGATTGCTAAATAGAAGTTTTGGTCAAAACGGTTCTAATAGTGTACTTCTTGTTTTGATCTGAATCTCTTTTTCAGGAGTTATGGGTTAATTTAGTTTTTACTATGGGGCGTGATCGTCTCTTACTAGGTTACTAGCTGTAACTGCAACCCAGATTAAAAAATTACAAACAGGAAAAATCCTATGGCTTTTTCTTATTTATAATAGTAAGAGACGAACTTCAGAGAGTCAGGCAGCTAATTTAGTCTAATATGTGCCATGGTTTGTTCTTTACTTGGTTTCAACCATGTTTCAACCATGTTGGTTTCAAAACAAATTACATAATTCCTATTTTTGTTTCAGTTAACATAGGCGAGATGTCGTTCTTTACTATAAACAAGCCAAGAGACAGAAAGTTTCTTATACAGGAGTTTCGGACATGGCGGTTCTAATGGTGTACTTTTTGTTTTGATCTGACTTTTTTTTTTAGGAACTATGGGTTTTTATATTTCTTAACATTGGACGTGATCGTCTCATACTAGGTTGCTAGCTACCGCTGCAACCCGGATTGCTTGGACGAAACCAGTATGTAACCATTAGTTGGAATGAAACCATTGTTCTCTTGGGGCCTTTTATATAGTACTCATGACGTCATGGTTTAATGATGTTATTTCATGACTTCATGGCGAGATGATATTATTTCATGACGTCTTCAGGAATAACAACATAATGTTGTGTTTTTCTATTCACCTCATAGTTCTAACAAAACTATGACGACATTCATTATTTATCTAGTAGGGTTTCAGAAAATGTGGTTCTAATGATGTACTTTTGTTTTGATCTGACTCTATTTTTCGGAGTTCTGGGTTTTTATATTTCTTAGCATTGGGCGTGATCGTCTCTTACTAGTTTCCTAGCTACTTCTGCAACCCGGAATCACATATATAGTTATGAGAGGCAGCTTGTCCGAGTGGTCTAAGGCGCTGGTGTTAGTCACCAGTCTCTTCGGAGGCGCGGGTTCCAATACTACCCCTGGTATACGATTATGCCGTCATTGATCTATCTTTAATATGAAATATGCAGTTTTTCGTAAAAAACTGATTCTTTTTTAAAAATAATTTGTTTTAATTACAAAAAGTTTTTAACCCCATTAATTTCCTTTAAAATGAGCCATTGAACAAGTCTCTAAGATGTTCCAGTGCCAAGCTCTCTGTGGATAGTATAGGCAAGAGGTCGTTCTTTATTATAATTCTAATGGTGTATTTTTTGTTTTGATCTGACTCCCTTTTTAGGAGCTATGGGTTTTTATATTTCTTAACATTGGACGTGATCGTCTCTTACTAGGTTGCTAGCTACCGCTGCAACCCGGACTTTAAAATGAGCCATTAAACAACTCTCTACGATGTACCATTGCCAAGGTATCTGTGGAATTACTAACCTATACTATAATTAAGTGGCGTATAAAATTTAGTATAGGCAAAAGGTCGTTCTTTATTATAAAATTTATTAACCTATACTATAGTTAAGTGGCCTATATAATTTAGTATAGGCAAGAGGTCGTTCTTTATTATAATTTTTCTTATATATTTTTTGGTAATCTTCATCATTGTGATAACGCTCCTTGATCTTTTGTCTAGCCTGCTCAATTGTTGCTTCTCTATAAAGTTTATCATTTTGATAACGCTCCTTGATGTTTTGTTTGGCTGTCTCAATTTTCGCATGTCTATAATCTTCATCATTGTGATAACGCTCCTTGAACTTTTGTTTGGCTGTCTCAATTTTTGCATGTCTATAATCTTCATCATTGTGGTAACACATCTTGCTGTTTTGTTTTGCACTCTCAATTATTACTTCTCGATACGCCTGGTTGGTTAAATACCTTTGCTTTTTTCTTTTCGAGATACTATCTCTGTTTTTTTGTAGTACTGTTTTTTTAACTTGCGTGTAGCTTGCTTTGAACTAGCCATTATGTATTCATGAATGAGACCATTTACAGTTTTGACGTTTCTTATATAGTAATTATGACGTCACGGCGTAATGGATGAGAGATCGTTCTTTACTGTAAAAAATCCAAAGACTTTGACGTCATTGATCAATATTGTAAATAGAAAATTCAGTTTTTCGTAAAAAATAATTAATTAAAAAAATAAGTACAAATAGCGCTAGATCTAGAGATTTCCTTTAAAATGAGCCATTGAACAACTCTCTACGATGTTCCAGTGCCAAGCTATCTGTGGAAAAGAAAGAAAGAAAAAAATATCCCGTTTGTGGAGAATAACGTGGTTAACGTCAATTTTCTTGATTTTCAAGCCAATATATTTTCTTTGTTATTCAAGCCAAAGGGCGGTAAGTTTCCATTATAGGGGTTTCGGACAAGGCGGTTCTAATTTTGTACTTTCTGTTTTGATCTGACTCTTTTTTTTTTAGGAGTTAAGGGTTTTTATATTTCTTGACATTGGACGTGATCGTCTCTTACTAGGTTGCTAGCTACCGCTGCAACCCGGATAGTTACTATAGATTTTTTAACCCAATTAATTTCCTTTAAAATGAGCTATTGAACAGCGGTAGCTAGCTACCGATGCAACCCAGATATTATTACAAACAGGAAAAAGCCTACGGCTTTTTCTTCTTTGGAATAGTAAGAGATGAACCTCAAAGAATCAGGCAGCTAACTAAGTCCAATATAAGCAATGGTTTGTTCTTCTCATGATCATCTTTTAATTTGGCACTTCTTACTAGGTTGCTAGCTACCACTGCAACCCGGACCATGTAATTAATAGGTTGCTAGCTACCGCTGCAACCTAGATATTCTTATTTCTGCTAATATGGGCTAAGGTTCGTTCTTTACTGTAATCAAAAATGCAGTTTTTGGTGGAAAAATTTATTCTCTTTTAGAAATAATTTATTTTAGTTACTATAGATATTTAACCCAATTAACTTCCTTTAAAATGAGCTATTGAACAGCCCTCTACGATGTTCCAGTGCCAAGCTATCTGTGGAAAAGAAAGAAAAGAGAAAAAAAGAAAAAAATATCCCGTTTAGGCAGAATGTTGTAGTAGCTACCACTTTTCTTGATTTTCAAGCCAATATATTTCCCTTGCTGTTCAAGCCAAGGGAAAGAAAGTTTCCTATACAAGGGTTTCGGACAAGGCGGTTCTAATGGTGTACTTTTTGTTTTGATCTGACTCCTCTGTTAGGAACTATGGGTTTTTATATTTCTTAACATTGGACGTGATCGTCTCTTACTAGGTTGCTAGCTACCGCTGCAACCCGGATTGGACGTGATCGTCTCTTACTAGGTTGCTAGCTACCGCTGCAACCCGGATTATCACGAACTGTTTGCTTTGATGTATCTATTGGTACCAAAATTTTGTTCTTTAAAGTGTCAGTTACTATTGAGACAAGTAGCTATTATTACTATAGATTTCATTACCATGAACTGTTTGATTGCTTCAAAATTCAAATATCTTTGAAAAGACTGCAGTATGAAAATACATCAAAAATACAATTTTTTTGACAAAATTTATTCTACTTTAAAAAGTATTTTATTTTTAATAACAAAAGGCACTAGATGTTGCAATTTCCTTTAAAATGAGCTATTATACAGCTCTCTATGATTTTCCAGTGCCCAGCTAGCTGAGGAGGAAAAAAAAGCGGAAAGAAAAAATATCCCGTTTGTGGAGAATAACGTGGTTAAAGTCAATTTTCTTGATTTTCAAGCCAATATATTTTCCTTGCTGTTCAAGCCAAAGGGCGGTAAGTTTCCTTTCAAGGGGTTTCGGACAAGGCGGTTCTAATGATGTACTTTTTGTTTCGATCTGACTCCTTTTTTAGGAACTATGGGTTTTTACATTTCTTAACGTTGGACGTGATCGTCTCTTACTAGGTTGCTAGCTACCGCTGCAACCCGGATTATAAAAATGTAACTACACCTGGAACCACCATATATCAGTTAGTATGGGAGAGAGATCGTTCTTTACTCTACTATTCACGTCATAGCTCTAATATAAAACTATGACGACATTCAATATTTATCTAGTAGGGTTTCAGACAAGGTAATTCTAATGATGTACTTTTGTTTTGATTTGACTCTACTTTTAGGAGTTTTGTTATATTTCTTAGCATTGGACTGATCGTCTCTTACAAGATTGCTAGCTACTGCTGCAACCCAGATTCACATATATAGTTATTTATGAGAGGCAACCTGGCCGAGTGGTCTAAGGCACTGGTGTTAGCCACCAGTCTATTCGGAGGCGTGGGTTCAAATCTTACCGCTGGTATACGATTATGTTTGAAAGACTGCAGTGTGAAAAGACATCAAAATGCAGTTTTTGGTGGAAAAATTTATTCTCTTTTAGAAATAATTTATTTTAGTTACAAAAGGTTTTTAACCCAATTAATTTCCTTTAAAAAGAGCTATTGAACAACCCTCTACGATGTTCCAGTGCCAAGCTATCTCTGGAATCAAAAAAAAGAGAAAAAAATATCCCGTTTAGGCAGAATGTTGTAGTAGCTGCCACTTTTCCTGATTTTCAAGCCAATATATGTTCCTTGCTGTTCAAGTCAAAGGACAGAAATTTTACTTTACAGAGGTTTCGGACAAGGCGGTTCTAATGGTGTACTGTTTGTTTTCATCTGACTCCTTTTTTAGGAGTTAGGGGGTTTTATATTTCTTAACATTGGACGTGATCGTCTCTTACTAGGTTGCTAGCTACCGCTGCAACCCGGACAACCCGGAAATCATTCTTTATTATAAAATACAAAGACTAATGGTATGATTTTCATTTAGGCTCTATGAATTCTGAAGAGTGTTTCCTCCTTTTTTGAAAATAGGGCAAATTTTCCCAGGCTCCTGACTTTTGATGAGAAAGACTAAACTTGATGAAACTTAAATATTTCAAAGCAGCATAAAATTAAAATTCTTTTTATGTATCTATTGATATTAAAATTCCTTTTTTTTAGAGTTTCGGTTACTATTTAGACGAGTCGCTCTTGCTACAATTTGTTACCATGAAAAGTTTGATACAGTTTGTTAATACGAAGCTAACTAAGTCCAATGTGTGGAATGGTTTTGATTCCTATGATCGTATTTTAATGTAATTTCTCAATTTACAAAGATCAGCCTGCATTTTTGCCATCTTCTTGTATTTCTGAATGTAATTTTTCCCTTTGTCCTTATGCGTTCTTCGGTACAACCTCGCAGAGAATTTAATTTTTTCATTATAGCTTTTGTCACCCCAGTATCTACCCATTATTCTGGTAGCAACTTTTTTCTTATGTTTGTTTCGGTAATCTATATCGTTATAATACCGTTCCTTGCTCTTTTGTTTGGCTGTCTCAATTTTTCCTTCTCGATACCCCTGATCCGTAACATACCTCTGTTTTCCTCTGTCATATTTTATTTTCTTAAATCCTGGATCACAAGACATCTTAGTAGCAATCCTTACGCTTTCTCGAGCTTTATTGCGTTCGGTGGCATTTTTATCTCTTTTAAATAAACTTTTCTGATATTTCAGGATGTTAGCTTTATTTTTTGTGTAGTAAAGTTTTTTATTAGTAGAAATTTGTATTGCTCTATTTTGATATTGTTTTTGGTTATTCTTTCTTTTTTTCCTTTCAAGTGAGACCATATTTTTTCAAGGTTTAAAATTATTAAGTACACAATACCCCGTGTCGAGTATCTAAAACCTAGCATAAAAAAAAACTAATTTTTAAATTTTCAGGTATTTATCTTGTTTGAATTACAAAATTAGTATTATTGGTTAGACACCATATGTATTTTTGCAGTTTACATAATAAGTTTAGCGATTCTGGACTGAAAACTAAAATAATTGCAATTATAAGACAATAATATGGAGATACGTACTTTACGGGTTACAAACCAAAAAAGTTTGGTTCCAGGATACAATAATAACTTTGAACTGAGATGAAAAAAAATTTTCTTCCAGGAGACAAAATGTAAAACTAATTAAAAAATTTTAATGTATTTTTGTTGTTTAAATTAAGAACTTACTATTACTGATTAGGCATCATAAATATTTTTGCAGTTTATATAATAATTTTAGCGATTAAGCCAAAAAAGAAAATTTTGGTTCCAGGAGTTTCGGTTACTATTGAGACAAGTAGTTATTTTTACTATAGAGTTCATTACCATGAACTGTTAGATTGCTTCAAAATTCAAATATCTTTGAAAAGACTGCAGTATGAAAATACATCAAAAATGCAATTTTTTTTAAAAAATTGATTCCACTTTAAAAAGTATTATATTTTTAATTACAAAAGGCACTAGATGTTGCAATTGCCTTTAAAATGAGCTATTATACAGCTCTGTATGATTTTCCAGTGCCCAGCTAGCTGAGCAGGAAAAAAAGCGGAAAGAAAAAATATCCCGTTTGTGGAGAATAACGTGGTAAAAGTCAATTTTCTTGATTTTCAAGCCAATATATTTTCTTTGTTATTCAAGCCAAAGGGCGGTAAGTTTCCTTTATAGAGGATTCGGACAAGGCGGTTCTAATGGTGTACTTTTTGTTTTGATCTGACTCTTTTTTAGGAGTTGGGGGTTTTATATTTCTTAACATTGGAGGTGATCGTCTCTTACTAGGTTGCTAGCTACCGGTGCAACCCGGATATCTCCCCTTAAGAGCGTCAACAAGTTCTGTTCTAGGTCTCTTCAATGCAGTTACTTGCCCTAATCTGACGATCGTAGGACAAGGCATTACAAATCGAATCATTGCCATTTCAAAATTATTTAAACACTTTATACATTCTGGTTTACAGTCTATATGAAGGTTATTTAATACTGATCGGGCATTCTCCTGACTTTTCAACATTTTCCCAGCACAGTATTCACAGACAGAGAATGAATCTATGACATCCTCTTTCCAACCTGTACATTGAATTAGTTGTTCTCTGTCATCTTTGGGTATGTCCTGTTGTAGGTGTTCTAAAATCGTGGCCATCAGTACATCAAAATCTTTCCTATTTGAAAGGGATCTTAGACTCTTCAATTGGTATTTTGTCTTTATCTGCTCATAACTGTCACAATGCATTGTGGGGTATACATCCCTGTTGTTAGCTACCTTATCAAGGCTCTCACCAAATAATTTTATTATTGTATTTTCATCCACAAAAACTCTAATATTGCTATCACCGTAAATGAAGTCTTGACTATTATTACGACAGATTCTACTTGACACTTCTTCTATGTAATGACTTAGTTCCTTGTACGAGCCCTCGACTTTTATTAGATTAATATGTTGTATAATCTTACATTTTGATACTGCCTTATATACGCTATTAATGAAACAGTTCAAGACAGGAAAATGTGGAGCTAGTGCCCTTAGAGAACGCAAATAGCTCTGACATCCCTCATTTGGGCTACAGTATAACGAAAGCCCATGCTTTCTTGTGTCCCTGTAATTGATTTCACAATAATCCAAGCCGCCAAGGTAGAAATTAACCACTTTGTCAGTTGAAAATTTTAATGCTATATTATTTTCAAGGATATCAAAAAGAATTTGACATAATTCAATATCCGTCGGATAGAGCTTGCAGATATCAGGGTGACATTGCCAAGTAACCTGCTGCCCAATTTTTGGTTTTGAATGTTTACTCAGATTGTTATAGGTAACTTCAGCTATCATAATTTCCTTGTCAGATCTAGTTTTAGAGCATTTTTCAATAGTTGTCTCGTACTTTTCAGGACAGTTTGTTCTACTACACAGAGAATTTTTTGCCAAATATTCAGTAGAACTAAAAGAACTGTTTAAAACACAGTTAGAAATGCTTTTTTCTTGAGTCGGTGTTCCAGGAATTTGTTCTAAATCATTAGTCTTACAAACACATTTACTAATAACCCTAACAGGCTCGTTTTCGCCATAATTGAAAAACATTGCTTTTCCTTCGCTGTTGATAGGTATGCTTGTATATATATTTTTATTGCTGCTACATAAACTGCAATTGCTCCTTCCAAAATTAATATACAAATTTTCTAATAAATACGCCTCCGTATATTCACTGTGTTGTCGGACATTTTCCATTGCATCTATAAACTGTTCCGCAGTTGCCAATCCATACCTTGGAAGCTTTTCGTTAAACTGACAACATTTCTTTTGGATATTGCTATGAAGCTTTGCCAAAGCATTTCTAGCCGACTTTTCAACAGCATCCGCTCTTTCAAAGAGAATTTTAATCTGTAATTTTGAATACTTTTCGTGATCCCGATAAAACATGCGTAAAATGTTTCTCAATTTACAAAGATCAGCCTGCATTTTTGCCATCTTCTTGTATTTCTGAATGTAATTTTTCCCTTTGTCCTTATGCGTTCTTCGGTACAACCTCGCAGAGAATTTAATTTTTTCATTATAGCTTTTGTCACCCCAGTATCTACCCATTATTCTGGTAGCAACTTTTTTCTTATGTTTGTTTCGGTAATCTATATCGTTATCATACAGTTCCTTGCTCTTTTGTTTGGCTGTCTCAATTTTCCCTTCTCGATAACCCTGATGCGTAAGATACCTCTGTTTTGCTCTGTCATATTTCATTTTATTAAAACCTGGATCACAAGACATCTTAGAAGCAATCCTTACGCGAGCTCGAGCTTTATTGCGTTTGGTGGCATTTTTATCTCTTTTAAATAAACTTTTCTGATATTTCAGGATGTTAGCTTTATTTTTCGTGTAGTAAAGTTTTTTATTAGTAGAAATTTGGATTGCTCTATTTTGATATTGTTTTTGGTTATTCTTTCTTTTTTCCACTCGCGTGAGACCATATTTTTTCAAGGTTTAAAATTATTAAGTACACAAAATCCCGTGTCGAGTATCTAAAACCTAGCATAAAACAAAACTAATTTTAAAATTTTCAGGTATTTATCTTGTTTGAATTACAAAATTAGTATTATTGGTTAGACACCATAAATATTTTTGCAGTTTACATAATAAGTTTAGCGATTCTGGACTGAAAACTGAAATAATTGCAATTATGAGACAATAATATGGAGATATGTACTTTACGGGTTACAAACCAAAAAAAGTTTGGTTCCAGGATACAATAATAAATTTGAACTGAGATGAAAAAAATTTTTCTTCCAGGAGACAAAAAGCAAAACTAATTTTAGAATTTTCATGTATTTTTGTTGTTTAAATTAAAAAATTACTATTACTGATTAGGCATCATAAATATTTTTGCAGTTTACATAATAATTTTAGCGATTAAGCCAAAAAAGAAAATGTTGGTTCCAGGAGTGTCGGTTACTAGTGAGACACATAGCGATTCTTACTATAGAGTTCATTACCATGAACTGTTTGATTGCTTCAAAATTCAAATATCTTTGAAAAGACTGCAGTATGAAAATACATCAAAAATGCAATTTTTTTGACAAAATTGATTCTACTTTAAAAAGTATTTTATTTTTAAATACAAAAGTGACTAGATGTTGCAATTTCCTTTAAAATGAGCTATTATACAGCTCTCTATGATTTTCCAGTGCCCAGCTAGCTGAGCAGGAAAAAAAAAGCGGAAAGAAAAAATATCCCGTTTGTGGAGAATAACATGGTAAAAGTCAATTTTCTTGATTTTCACGCCAATATATTTTCTTTGTTATTCAAGCCAAAGGGCGGTAAGTTTCCTTTATAGGGATTTCGGATAAGGCGGTTTTAATGGTGTACTTTTTGTTTTGATCTGACTCTTTTTTTTGGAGTTGGGGGGTTTTATATTTCTTAACATTGGAGGTTATCGTCTCTTACTAGGTTGCTAGCTACCGCTGCAACCCGGATAATAAAGATAATATGAATGAACCACAGTGTTCAGTTTCGTTGGACTTGAGTTCGTTTTTTAACTATAAATACAAACAGGAAAAAGCCTACGGCTTTTCCTTCTTTTAAATACTAAGAGACGAAACTCAAACAATCAAGTAGCTAACTAAGTCCAATGTATGGAATGGTTTGTTATTTCAGTGATCGTCTTTTAATGTAAGATATTCAAACTATTGCTCGGATACCATGGATATTTTGCAGTTTACACAAGCTGCAAAGAACGCATAAGGGCAAAATTAAAAATTATATTCAGAAGTCCAAAAACATGGCAACAATGCTGGCTGATCTTAGTAGATTTAGAAAAATTTTACGAATGTTTTACCGGGATTACGAAAAATATTCAAAATTAAAGATTAAAATTATCTCTGAAAGAATGGATTTTGTTGAAAAGTCAGCTAGAGATGCTTTCGCAAAACTTCATAGTAATATCCAAAAGAAATGTTGCATGTTTAGTGAAAAGCTTCCAAGGTATGAACCGGCAACTGTGGAACAGTTTATAGATGTAATGGGAAATTTTATAGATCACTGTGAATATATGGAGGCATAATTGTTCTTTACTTAGTTTCAGCTTTAATTCGATGATCCAGACTTTATGTACTAACTACATCCAAAGACTATGACGTCATTGGTTAATATTGTATATAAAAAATTAAGTTTTTCGTAAAAAAATTAATTAAAAAAAAATTAAGTACAAATAGCGCTAGATCTAGAGATTTCCTTTAAAATGAGCCATTGAACAACTCTCTACGATGTTCCAGTGCCAAGCTATCTGTGGAAAAGAAAGAAAGAAAAAAATATCCCGTTTGTGGAGAATAACGTGGTTAAAGTCAATTTTCTTGATTATCAAGCCAATATATTTTCTTTGTTATTCAAGCCGCAGGGCGCTAAGTTTCCTTTATAGGGGTTTCGGACAAGGCGGTTCTAATGGTGTACTTTTTGTTTTGATCTGACTCTGTTTTTAGGAGTTAGGGGTTTTTATATTTCTTAACATTGGACGTGATCGTCTCTTACTAGGTTGCTAGCTACCGCTGCAACCCGGATTGCTAGCTACCGCTGCAACCCGGATTAACTTATGATGATTTCTTACGGAACATAATTAAAATTTCTTAATATAATAAAAATAATTTTTTGTAATTCCTTTAAAATGAGCTATTATACAGCTCTCTATGATTTTCCAGTGCCCAGCTAGCTGAGGAGGAAAATCAAGCGGAAAGAAAAAAATATCCCGTTTGTGGAGAATAACGTGGTAAAAGTCAATTTTCTTGATTTTCAAGCCAATATATTTTCTTTGTTATTCAAGCCAAAGGGCGGTAAGTTTCCTTTATAGAGGATTCGGACAAGGCGGTTCTAATGGTGTACTTTTTGTTTTGATCTGACTCTGTTTTTAGGAGTTAGGGGTTTTTATATTTCTTAACATTGGACGTGATCGTCTCTTACTAGGTTGCTAGCTACCGCTGCAACCCGGATTGCTAGCTACCGCTGCAACCCGGATTAACTTATGATGATTTCTTACGGAACATAATTAAAATTTCTTAATATAATAAAAATAATTTTTTGTAATTCCTTTAAAATGAGCTATTATACAGCTCTCTATGATTTTCCAATGCCCAGCTAGCTGAGGAGGAAAATCAAGCGGAAAGAAAAAAATATCCCGTTTGTGGAGAATAACGTGGTAAAAGTCAATTTTCTTGATTTTCAAGCCAATATATTTTCTTTGTTATTCAAGCCAAAGGACGGTAAGTTTCCTTTATAGAGGATTCGGACAAGGCGGTTCTAATGGTGTACTTTTTGTTTTGATCTGACTCTTTTTTTAAGGAGTTGGGGGGGTTTTATATTTCTTAACATTGGAGGTGATCGTCTCTTACTAGGTTGCTAGCTACCGCTGCAACCCGGATGATTACAAACAGGAAAAAGCCTACGGCTTTTTCTTCTTTGGTGTAGTAAGAGAGGAATCTCAAAGAATCAGGCAGCTAACTAAGTCCAATGTATGCAATGGCTTGTTCTTCTAATGATCGTCTTTTAATATAATATTTTTAACCCATTAATTTACTTTAAAATGAGCCATTGAACAACTCTCTACGATGTTCCAGTGCCAAGCTATCTGTGGAATTACTAACCTATACTATAATTCAGTGGCGTATAAAATTTAGTATAGGCACGAGGTCGTTCTTTATTATAATTTCATACCAAAGCAAACAAAGTACTTGTTTTAGTCTTAAATTTATAATCTTACTTTAGTTACTATGGGCTGAAGTTCGTTCTTTACTGTAAAAGGTAAATCAGTTTTCTTTAAATTAGCCTGGTAGAGGGCATCGAATCTATTTTCACGTACTACATCATTTACTTCCGAATACATAGTATTTCCTCTCGCTTCATTCATTTCCTCTGACTGCCAAATTGAGTATTCAATCGAAACAATTTCCCGTCTCTGTTGCTCATCTGAAACGGACAGTTGCAGTGTTATATTTCCCCTTCCTTGAGTATAAAATTGGTTGCCTGAAATCGTATAAGTTTGAGGTCGATAATTTGGATCTGCATCTTTATAGGGCTGTGTTTTTTTTATACTGGATTGGATAGACTGTATAAGAGTTTTGTATCTGGTTTCTTTAATGTTTGTATGAAAAGCAGACCCTTTAAAATCGAACGGCATGCCTACAACACCAGATATTCTTGAACAGTGCATATCAACAGTGTTGTCATGTATAGAACATTGGTCTAAGCATTTCTCTCCAGTTGCAATATTTATTTGCATAATTAAACAAACTGAAATTTTCACAATAAAAAAAAATGATTTCATTACAAAAAAACACAAAAATCAGATTAACGTAACGAGTCACTTGAAGCAAGAGGAAAATCAAACTAATTTTAAAATTTTTAGGTATTTTTCTGGTTTGAATTTAAAAACAAAAATTATTGCTCAGACACCATAAATATTTTTACAGTTTGCAGCTAAAACAATTGTTGTATTTACCCAAAAAAGTACTGCAGTTTTGCATAACTATGTCTACAAGTTTTTAATAATCGTAAAAGTTCTTTGCAAAATATTGATTTTTTTTTTAATATTTTTGTGTTAATTACGACAAACTCTTGATGTGAATGACATGAGCTATAAAATATATTATTATATGACTTCATTTGCAAACACCAAAATTAAGGCTCCTAACGATTTTTCTCAAACTTTTGACCTATGTAAATCGTTTTTTTAGACAAGAAAATACTAGGACACCAATTTTCCCGAAAAAAAAAATATAGAGATGGTTTTCTTCTTTTTAGGTTTTGGAATTGTTGTAATTTCTTGTCAAAATATATGCAAAAATTTTTGCAATTCCCAGTTTTTTGCTCTTTATGCAATTTAATGTCTGTTCATTTCTAACAGCAATTTCTATTAAGCTTCAAACTTTTGGTTTAATTTATTAAATTTTTTAAATTGTTGAAATCTCTTGTTAAAATATATAAAAATATTTTTGCAATTGACAGTTTTTGTTCTTTAGGCAATTTAATGTATTTTCACACTGCAGTCTATTCAAAGATATTTGATTATTGCAACTTTTTCCGAAATTAAGGTTTGTAACCAATTTTCCAGACTTCTGACCTATCTAGATTGTTTTTTTTTTATCCAAGATTTACTATAATTGCAAAACGTCCTCTTGACTGAGACTATTTATTATGGATCCCTTATATATCTCAAAAAATTCCTCTGATCTAGGTTTCAGCTCTGCATAAACAGCTAGACATTCAATAGTCGTTCTTTCCCACGAGATCCCATTCAATAGACAACTGCACGAGATCCTCTTGACTAACACCATTTATGATGCACTATATCGTTCTTATATGTTAAAATCTAAAAGAAACAGGAAAAGTCTATGACTTTTACTTATCTGTAATAGTAAGAGAAGACTCTGAAAGAATTAGGCAGCAAACTTCCATTCAAAAGATGATTTTATTACCTTAACTTTTTGTTACTTTTTGCCGAAGCTTGTTCTTTACTCAGTTTCTGCTATATCCACTGAAATTAGCTTAGGCCCCATTCATTATTAATGTTATCGACCCTTTATGTAATTTAAAATAAGCCATTACAAAGCTCTTTATTATGACCACGAACTGTTTGATTTGATACTTCAGTTGCTAGGGGTATCAAATCCTGCCAGAAGCAATTTTTAGGCATTTATCTATTTAAAGTCTAAATAAAAATTTTATTAAATAGTACTACACTAGATCCTCTTGGCTAACATCGTTCTATTTATGTACTATGGGTGAGAGATCGTTCTTTACTGTATTATGACGTCACTCTATTCACGTCATAGCTCTAATATAAAACTATGATGACGTTCATTATTTATCTAGTAGGGTTTCAGACAAGGTATTTCTAATGATGTACTTTTGTTTTGATCTGACTCTATTTTTAGGAGTTTTGGGTTTTTATATTTCTTAGCATTGGACTGATCGTCTCATACTAGGTTGCTAGCTACTGCTGCAACCCAAATTCACATATATATTTATTTATGAAAGGCAGCCTGGCCGAGTGGTCCAAGGCACTGGTGTTAGCCACCAGTCTCTTCAGAGGCGTGGGCTCAATTCTTACCGCTGGTATACGATTATATTTGAAAGACTGCAGTGTGAAAAGACATCAAAATGCAGTTTTTGGTGGAAAAATTTATTCTCTTTTAGAAATAATTTATTTTAGTTACTATAGATTTTTAACCCAATTAATTTCCTTTAAAATGAGCTATTGAACAACCCTCTACGATGTTCCAGTGCCAAGCTATCTCTGGATACAAAAAAAGAAAAAAAAAGAAAAAAAGAAAAAAATATCCCGTTTAGGCAGAATGTTGTAGTAGCTGCCACTTTTCTTGATTTTCAAGCCAATATATTTCCCTTGCTGTTCAAGCCAAGGGACAGAAATTTTACTATGCAGGGGTTTCGGACAAGGCGGTTCTAATGGTGTACTTTTTGTTTTGATCTGACTCTTTTTTTAAGAACTATGGGTTTTTATATTTCTTAACATTGGACGTGATCGTCTCTTACTAGGTTGCTAGCTACCGCTGCAACCCGGATATCTGCAAAAATGTGGAATTTAGTAAAAAATATTTTTTTTGCCAAACGAAAGATCACGGATGCGTGTTAATTTGTTTTCTTTCCCCAGGGCTGACCGTATTGACCTAGTGGTTCTAGAATGCTACTAGCTAAAATAATGAAGATAATATAAATGAACCACAGTGTTCAGTTGCTTTGGCCTTGAGTTCGTTTTTTAACTATAAATACAAACAGGAAAAAGCCTACGGCTTTTTCTTCATTTAAATAGTAAGAGACGAGTCTCAAATAATCAAGTAGCTAGCTAATTCCAAAGGTATGCAATTTTTTGTTATTCCAATGATCGTTTTTTATTGTAACTAGGTTTCAGCCATCTCTACAGCCATGATACTATTGGAAATTACATAATCCCTATTTATGTTTCAGTTAACATGGGCAAGGTGTCGTTCTTTATTGTAATTTTCAAGTTACTATCTCTGTTGTTTGTGTAGTACTCTTTCTTCAACTTGCGTATAGCCTGCTTTGATCTAACCATTATTCTAATCAAGAATGAGAGAATTTTCAGTTTTGACTTTCCTTATATACTAATTATGACGTCACTCTATTCACGTCATAGCTCTAATATAAAACTATGATGACGTTCATTATTTATCTAGTAGGGTTTCAGACAAGGTATTTCTAATGATGTACTTTTGTTTTGATCTGACTCTATTTTTAGGAGTTTTGGGTTTTTATATTTCTTAGCATTGGACTGATCGTCTCTTACTAGGTTGCTAGCTACTGCTGCAACCCAAATTCACATATATATTTATTTATGAGAGGCAGCCTGGCCGAGTGGTCCAAGGCACTGGTGTTAGCCACCAGTCTCTTCAGAGGCGTGGGTTCAATTCTTACCGCTGGTATACGATTATATTTGAAAGACTGCAGTGTGAAAAGACATCAAAATGCAGTTTTTGGTGGAAAAATTTATTCTCTTTTAGAAATAATTTATTTTAGTTACTATAGATTTTTAACCCAATTAATTTCCTTTAAAATGAGCTATTGAACAACCCTCTACGATGTTCCAGAGCCAAGCTATCTCTGGATAAAAAAAAACAAAAAAAAAAGAAAAAAAGAAAAAAATATCCCGTTTAGGCAGAATGTTGTAGTAGCTGCCACTTTTCTTGATTTTCAAGCCAATATATTTCCCTTGCTGTTCAAGCCAAGGGACAGAAATTTTACTATGCAGGCGTTTCGGACAAGGCGGTTCTAATGGTGTACTTTTTGTTTTGATCTGACTCTTTTTTTAGGAACTATGGGTTTTTATATTTCTTAACATTGGACGTGATCGTCTCTTACTAGGTTGCTAGCTACCGCTGCAACCCGGATTCGCAAAACTTCATAGTAATATCCAAAAGAAATGTTGCATGTTTAGTGAAAAGCTTCCAAGGTATGGACCGGCAACTGTGGAACAGTTTACAGATGTAATGGGAAATCTTATACATCACTGTGAGTATATGGAGGCATAATTGTCCTTTACTTAGTTTCAGCTTAAATTCGATGATCGAGCCTTTATGTACTACATCC
This sequence comes from Artemia sp. Qi Xiang Cuo, assembly GCF_049724085.1. Lineage (NCBI taxonomy): Eukaryota > Metazoa > Arthropoda > Branchiopoda > Anostraca > Artemiidae > Artemia > Artemia sp. Qi Xiang Cuo. The sequence continues at coordinate 225,372 of NW_028300616.1, forward strand.
AACGACTATGACGTCATTGATCAATATTGTATATACAAAATTAAGTTTTTCGTGAAAAATAATTAATAAAAAAAAATAAGTGCAAAAGGCGCTAGATCTAGAGATTTCCTTTAAAATGAGCCATTGAACAACTCTCTACGATGTTCCAGTGCCAAGCTGTCTCTGGAAACAAAAGAAAGAAAAAAATATCCCGTTTGTGCAGAATAACGTGGTTAAAGTCAATTTTCTTGATTTCCAAGCCAATATATTTTCTTTGTTATTCAAGCCAAAGGGTGGTAAGTTTCCTTTATAGGGGTTTCGGACAAGGCGGTTCTAATGGTGTACTTTTTGTTTTGATCTGACTATTTTTCTAGGAGTTGGGGGTTTTTATATTTCTTAACATTGGACGTGATCGTCTCTTACTAGGTTGCTAGCTACCGCTGCAACCCGGATTTAAAATGAGCTATTATACAGCTCTCTATGATTTTCCAGTGCCCAGCTAGCTGAGGAGAAAAATCAAGCGGAAAGAAAAAAATATCCCGTTTGTGGAGAATAACGTGGTTAAAGTCAATTTTCTTGATTTTCAAGCCAAAATATTTTCTTTGTTATTCAAGCCAAAGAGTGATAAGTTTCCTTAATAGGGGTTTTGGACAAGGTGGTTCTAAGGGTGTAATTTTTGTTTTGATCTGACTCTTTTCTTAGGAGTTGGGGGTTTTTATATTTCTTAACATTGGACGTGATCGTCTCTTACTAGGTTGCTAGCTACCGCTGCAACCCGGATTCCACTCGCGTGAGACCATATTTTTTCAGTGTTTAAAATTATTAAGTACACAAAATCCCGTGTCGAGTATCTATAACCTAGCATAAAACAAAACTAATTTTAAAATTTTCAGGTATTTCTCTTGTTTGAATTACAAAATTAGTATTATTGGTTAGACACCATAAATATTTTGGCATTTTACATAATAAGTTTAGCGATTCTGGACTGAAAACTAAAATAATTGCAATTATGAGAGAATAATATGGAGATATGTACTTTACGGGTTACAAACCAAAAAAAGTTTGGTTCCAGGATACAATAATAAATTTGAACTGAGATGAAAAAAAATTTTTCTTCCAGGAGACAAAAAGCAAAACTAATTTTAGAATTTTCATGTATTTTTGTTGTTTAAATTAAAAACTTACTATTACTGATTAGGCATCATAAATATTTTTGCAGTTTACATAATAATTTCAGCGATTAAGCCAAAAAAGAAAATTTTGGTTCCAGGAGTTTCGGTTACTATTGAGACAAGTAGCTATTTTTACTATAGAGTTCATTACCATGAACTGTTTGATTGCTTCAAAATTCAAATATCTTTGAAAAGACTGCAGTATGAAAATACATCAAAAATGCAATTTTTTTGACAAAATTGATTCTACTTTAAAAAGTATTTTATTTTTAAATACAAAAGTGACTAGATGTTGCAATTTCCTTTAAAATGAGCTATTATACAGCTCTCTATGATTTTCCAGTGCCCAGCTAGCTGAGGAGAAAAATCAAGCGGAAAGAAAAAAATATCCCGTTTGTGGAGAATAACGTGGTAAAAGTATATTTTCTTGATTTTCAAGCCAATATATTTTCTTTGTTATTCAAGCCAAAGGGCGGTAAGTTTCCTTTATAGAGGATTCAGACAAGGCGGTTCTAATGGTGTACTTTTTGTTTTGATCTGACTCTTTTTTTAGGAGTTGGGGGGTTTTATATTTCTTAACATTGGAGGTGATCGTCTCCTACTAGGTTGCTAGCTACCGCTGCAACCCGGATCAAGCCAAAGAGCGGTAAGTCTCCTTTATAGGGGTTTCGGACAAGGCGGTTCTAATGGTGTACTTTTTGTTTTGATCTGACTCTTTTTTTAGGAGTTTTGGGGTTTTATATTGCTTAACATTGGAGGTGATCGTCTCTTACTAGGTTGCTAGCTACCGCTGCAACCCGGATAATATGGAGATACGTACTTTACGGGTTACAAACCAAAAAAAGTTTGGTTCCACGATACAATAACAACTTTGAACTGAGTTGAAAAAAAATTTTCTTCCAGGAGACAAAAAGTAAAACTAATTATAAAATTTTCATATATTTTTGTTGTTTAAATTAAGAACTTACTATTACTGATTAGGCATCATAAATATTTTTGCAGTTTACATAATAATTTTAGCGATTAAGCCAAAAAAGAAAATTTTGGTTCCAGGAGTTTCGGTTACTATTGAGACAAGTAGCTATTATTACTATACAGTTCATTACCATGAACTGCTTGATTGCTTAAAAATTCAAATATCTTTGAAAAGACTGCAGTATGAAAATACATCAAAAATGCAATTTTTTTGACAAAATTGATTCTACTTTAAAAAGTATTTTATTTTTAATTACAAAAGGCACTAGATGTTACAATTGCCTTTAAAATGAGCTATTATACAGCTCTCTATGATTTTCCAGTGCCCAGCTAGCTGAAGAGGAAAAAAAAGCGGAAAGAAAAAAATATCCCGTTTGTGGAGAATAACGTGGTAAAAGTCAATTTTCCTGATTTTCAAACCAATATATTTTCTTTGTTATTCAAGCCAAAGGGCGGTAAGTTTCCTTTATAGAGGATTCGGACAAGGCGGTTCTAATGGTGTACTTTTTGTTTTGATCTGACTCTTTTTTTTAGGAGTTGGGGGGTCTTATATTTCTTAACATTGGAGGTGATCGTCTCTTACTAGGTTGCTAGCTACCTCTGCAACCCGGATGATTAACTATATCGGTCCTTTATGTAATATGTAATGCTAGCTACCGCTGCAACCCAGATTCTATGCTATATGATTACAAACAGGAAAAAGCCTACGGCTTTTTCTTCTTTGAAATAGTAAGAGACGAACCTCAAACAATCAAGTAGCTAACTAAGTCAAAAGTCTGCAATGGTTTGTTATTGCAATGATCGTCCCTTAATGTAAACAGAAATAAAAAAAATATGCCGTTTCGGCAGAATGTTTTAGTAGCTGCCACTTTTCTTGATTTACAAGCCAATACATTTCTCTTGCTGTTCAAGCCAAGATCGGCTGTTAACCGAAAGGTTGGTGGTTCAAATCCAGCCGTGGTCGTGTGCTTTTAATTTGTAATTCAGCTATCAATTGGACGTGATCGTCTCTTGATAGGTTGATAGCTACCGCTGCAACCCGGATAATGCCTTATGTATGATATCCTAATGATCGTCTTTTAATATAAATAACTTCAGTTACTATGGACAAGTTCGTTCTTTAATGTAATACCGCCAAATGAAATATATATGCCTGTAAATGCAATTGGTCAATTTTAATTTTAATTTTTTATTAGATCATTACTATATTATCAAGGGGTTTCGGGCAAGGCGGTTTTAATGCTGGACTTTTTGTTTTGATCTGACTCTTTTTTTTAGGAGTTGGGGGGTCTTATATTTCTTAACATTGGAGGTGATCGTCTCTTACTAGGTTGCTAGCTACCTCTGCAACCCGGATGATTAACTATATCGGTCCTTTATGTAATATGTAATGCTAGCTACCGCTGCAACCCAGATTCTATGCTATATGATTACAAACAGGAAAAAGCCTACGGCTTTTTCTTCTTTGAAATAGTAAGAGACGAACCTCAAACAATCAAGTAGCTAATTAAGTCAAAAGTCTGCAATGGTTTGTTATTGCAATGATCGTCCCTTAATGTAACTTGCAGTTCAAGCCAAGGGACTGAAAGTTTACTATAAAGGGGTTTCGGGCAAGGCGGTTTTAATGGTGTACTTTTTGTTTTGATCTGACTCCTTTTTTAGGAACTATCAGTTTTTATATTTCGTAACATTGGACGTGATCGTCTCTTACTAGGTTGCTAGCTACCGCTGCAACCAGGATAATTGTGACAGAAAGTTTCCTATACAGGGGTTTCAGACATGGCGGTTCTAATGGTGTACTTTTGGTTTTGATCTAACCTTTTTCTTAGGAGTTATGGGTTTTTATATATCTTAACATTGGACGTGATCGTCTCTTACTAGGTTGCTAGCTACCGCTACAACCCGGATATACATGATATAATGTTTAGTCAAATAATAGTGTAAGTCTTCGGTAGCTCAGTTGGTAGAGTCGTCGGATGGCAAACGGACGTATATCGCTGGTTCAAATCCAGGTCGAAGCAATTTTTTACCACCTTTGTTTTCAACTATACTCTGTCTCGTGTTTTAAATTAAAAAACCACAGAAAATCAGGCAACTAAGCTATTCAATTACATGCTGTTTTGTGTTATTTACTAATTTTCAGATCGATCCTTTATGTATACAGATTAAAATTCTCTTTGAAAGAGCGGATGCTGTTGAAAAGTCGGCTAGAAATGCTTTGGCAAAGCTTCACAGTAATATCAAAAAGAAATGTTGTCAGTTTAATGAAAAGCTTCCAAGGTATGGACTGGCAACTGCGGAACAGTTTATAGATACAATGGAAAATGTTCGACAACACAGTGAATATTAAGAGGCGTACTTCTTAGAAAATTCGTATATTAATTTTGGAAGGAGCAATTGCAGTTTATGTAGCAGCAATAAAAATATATATACAAGCATACCTATCAGCAGCGAAGGAAAAGCAATGTTTTTCAATTATGGCGAAAACGAGCCTGTTAGGGTTATTAGTATATGTGTTTGTAAGACTAATGATTTAGAACAAATTCCTGGAACACCGACTCAAGAAAAAGTATTTCTAACTGTGTTTTAAACAATTCTTTTAGTTCTACTGAATATTTTACAATAATTATTAACTAAACCCATCCTTCATATTAGTCTAATGGTATGCTTTGTAGTTCAATTGTTCGTTCGTTCTTTACTATAACTACTTTAAAAAGTATTTTATTTTTAATTGCAAAAGTGACTAGATGTTGCAATTTCCTTTAAAATGAGCTATTATACAGCTCTCTATGATTTTCCAGTGCCCAGCTAGTTGAGGAGAAAAATCAAGCGGAAAGAAAAAAATATCCCGTTTGTGGAGAATAACGTGGTTAAAGTCAATTTTCTTGATTTTCAAGCCAATATATTTTCTTTGTTATTCAAGCCAAAGAGTGATAAGTTTCCTTAATAGGGGTTTTGGACAAGGTGGTTCATATTTTTTCAATGTTTAAAATTATTAAGTACACAAAATCCCGTGTCGAGTATCTAAAACCTAGCATAAAACAAAACTAATTTTAAAATTTTCAGGTATTTCTCTTGTTTGAATTACAAAATTAGTATTATTGGTTAGACACCATAAATATTTTTGCATTTTACATAATAAGTTTAGCGATTCTGGACTGAAAACTAAAATAATTGCAATTATGAGACAATAATATGGAGATATGTCCTTTACGGGTTACAAACCAAAAAAAGTTTGGTTCTAGGATACAATAATAAATTTGAACTGAGATGAAAAAAATTTTTCTTCATGGAGACAAAAAGCAAAACTAATTTTAGAATTTTCATGTATTTTTGTTGTTTAAATTAAAAAATTACTATTACTGATTAGGCATCATAAATATTTTTGCAGTTTACATAATAATTTTAGCGATTAAGCCAAAAAAGAAAATTTTGGTTCCAGGAGTTTCGGTTACTATTGAGACAAGTATCTATTATTACTATAGAGTTCATTACCATGAACTGTTTTATTGCTTCAAAATTCAAATATCTTTGAAAAGACTGCAGTATGAAAATACATCAAAAATGCAATTTTTTTGACAAAATTTATTCTACTTTAAAAAGTATTTTATTTTTAAATACAAAAGTGACTAGATGTTGCAATTTCCTTTAAAATGAGCTATTATACAGCTCTCTATGATTTTCCAGTGCCCAGCTAGCTGAGGAGAAAAATCAAGCGGAAAGAAAAAAATATCCCGTTTGTGGAGAATAACGTGGTAAAAGTCTATTTTCTTGATTTTCAAGCCAATATATTTTCTTTGTTATTCAAGCCAAAGGGCGGTAAGTTTCCTTTATAGAGGATTCGGACAAGGCGGTTCTAATGGTGTACTTTTTGTTATGATCTGACTCTTTTTTTAGGAGTTGGGGGGTTTTATATTTCTTAACATTGGAGGTGATCGTCTCTTACTAGGTTGCTAGCTACCGCTACAACCCGGATGTCACTTCCTTTCTGGGGTAAGATCAAATTGCTATTGAGATGAACATGAGCAAGAAGCCAGCTGAAACAGCTTATATTCATCAGTCCAGAGATGTAATTATCTCTGAGTTCATAGTGACTTGACCAGAAATCTCGATAAGATGGTGCTGTCTGACACCCATAAGCATATTTATTACTAAAAAAAACTTTCATTTCATCTCGAGTAATTGGGGTGAACGAAACACCTTTCTGAGTAGCTTAGAAGTTTGTTTGAAATACGATGTGGTCAATCAGATCAAGAATTTAGAATTAAAAAATAAAAATGAGCAAATTTATTTTAAGATTTTAGATACTAGACTCAGTTTTATGGAAATTGCTCGAGTTTCATTTTTTTTTTGTCAAGCTGCTGAAGTGGTCTCAAGCTCAAACCACGCCAAAAAAAAAAACACTTTTTAGCATATGCTGCAAGGTGGTCATTGGGGATGACCAGCCTCTCATGTCCAATATCTCCTTATCGTGCTTCATATCTGAAACTGTGATGCTACTAACTTGTACTCTACTACACAAAGAACAAATTGACAGAAAAAGAATATTAAAGATACTACTTTTTCCGAGTATTTTAAACTTTCTTACTTTTTATTAAAAAACAGCAATTGGTCAAATCTAAATATTAGGTGTAACCTCATTAGGCGTCAATTAGGCAGCCTATAAAATTTTGCCCATCAGATAACGTTGCTGCGCATATGTTAGACCAGTGGTTTATTATTTTCACCACACACGGATCATGGAAAAAAAAATATAAAAAAAGGTGGTTTCACGTTGGAACCACTTCGTCGGAAAGGGTTAATATGAGCCGTTGAACAACTCTCTACGATGTTCCAGTACCAAGCTATCTGTGGAAAAGAAGAAAGAAAAAAGATGCCGTTTATGGAGAATAACGTGGTTAAAGTCAATTTTCTTGATTTTCAAGCCAATATATTTTCTTTGTTATTCAAGCCAAAGGACGGTAAGTTTGCTATATAGAAGTTTTGGACAAGGCGGTTCTAATAGTGTACTTCTTGTTTTGATCTGAATCTTTTTTTTAGGAGTTATAGGTTTTTATATTTCTTAACATTGGTTCCGGATTGGCCGTGATCGTCTCTTACTAGGTTGTTAGCTACCGCTACAACCCGGATTACTTTAGTTTTTACAATGGGTCGTGATCGTCTCTTACTAGGTTACTAGCTGAAGCTGCAACCCAGATAACTTTATATTCGTTCTTTATTATAACCCTGAGACAAAAACGAATGACACCAGTAGATTACTGACGTCATGAGTTTTATTTCTAAGAGTTCAATCCCGCATGTGGCAAGGGATAAATGTCAAGCAAAGGAAAGTTTCCTTAATATAAACTCTCTCAATTTTTATTGCTTTACTCTTTCCAGGATGCAATTTTTGTTTTTGTATAATGCTGCTTTTAAAAAATCAGTATTATACAAAAAGCTAAAATTTTACAATGGGGCGTGATCGTTTCTTACTAAGTTACTAGCTACTGCTGCAACCCAGATTTTAGTTTGTTATCCAGCTATTAATCAGTCCCATTTATAGTATCGATCCTTTATTTAGGATTTTTAATTTGTTTAATAAAAATACAAAAAAACAATCCCTTTTTCGATAAAATACCACGAAAAGTTTTTTTTGGGATCTTTAAGGGAGAATGCAGAAAAAAATCTTGCAAGAGAATACCCCTTCCCCACAATTAAATCTACAGGTATTCATTGATGCAAGAATTTTTTTTCAAAGCGCGCATTTCAACTTTTGGTTAATATGGATTATGGGTCACCTCAGAAGTTGAACAATATACTTCTACGTACTTTTCATCCCCAACAAAGATTTGAGATTTTTTGTACTAAATTTAGGAAACCTGCCAATGTGACTGCGTGAGGAATGTCCAGACACATCATTAAACCTATAATTACTTCCATGCTATTAGTTGCTGTAGCGTACTGGCTTTTGAGCTCTCCTCCAGAAAAGGAAGATAGAGGTTCGAGTCGCTCTACAGTAACAGTATCCAAAAACGCATTTATAATCCTCCCACAACTCCAATGGTTAATACTAATTCATAAGCTAATTTCATTTTTACTAGACAATCGATAATGTAAATCACGAAATCACGTATCGAGTAGCAAAACCTAACAAAAAACAAAACTAACTTAAAAATTTTCAGGTATTTCTCTCGTTTGAATTCAAAAATTAGTATTATTGGTTACATAAGTATTTATGTAACCATAAGTACTTTTGCATTTTACATGATAGCTCTAGGGACTCTGAACTTAAAACTAAAATTAAAAAACATTTTAATATTTTTTTGGAAATAATGAACAAAGCTATAGAGATATAGCAAAGGCAAAAGCAAAGAGAAGTATGAGAAAAACGAGGACGTTCTCAAATTGATTGCCAAAAACCGATATAAGCTGGATGAGAAAGCAGAGGCTCTAAACAAACGTCGTGTTTTAATCAAATACAGAAATGCTACAATAAAGAAAAATATTCTACCGATTGTCTACTAATAACCATATATGACGTAATAAGTGACATGACGTAATATCTAACAATAATTTTGTACTAATAACATGACGTAATTAGTGACGTGACGTAAAAATTGAAAAAGCATTTTTTATTTTAGTTTTCAGTTCCGAATCACTAAAGTTATAAACTGCGAAAATATTTATAGCATCTGAGCATTAATTTTAGCCTTTTAATTTAAAATAGAAAAGAAACTGAAAATTTAAAAACTAGTTAATTTTTTTTTAGTTTTTGTTACTTGATACAAGAATTAATCACGAATTGTTTGATAATATTTGTTTTTATAAGAAAATTATTTATTGTAATGGTTCCACAAGTAATCAAACAGTATGGTATGTATGGTAACTGTATAGTAAGAGCTTATAATAAAGAACAAATATAAAGTTATAATAATGAAACATAAAATCACGAAGAAAGGAAGAAAACGAGGACAATTAACAGTAAGTGAAAAGATTGAAAAATAATGCAAATATATCGTTCAAGACCACCGCTTGACCGTCCTCAGTTCAGAATAAAAAAAAATTGTTTTTATTTTAAGGTTTGGTTTTAATTTTTTTATTATAGCTTTTGTCACCCCAGTATCTACCCATTATTCTGGTAGCAACTTTTTTCTTATGTTTGTTTCGGTAATCTTTATCATTATCATACCGTTCCTTGCTCTTTTGTTTGGCTGTCTCAATTTTTGCATGTCTATAAACTTCATCATTATAATAACGCTGTTTGTCACTATAAATTTTTAATTCTCGATACGCTTGGTCGGTTGAATACCTTTGCTTTTCTCTTTTCATAATGCTATCTCTGTTTTTTGTGTAGTACTGTTTTTTTAACTTGCGTGTAGCTTGCTTGATTGAAACCATTATATAACCATTAGTTGAATGTTTAAGTCACGTATCCAGTACCAAGAGCCTAACAACAAATTAAACTAATTTTAAACTTTTCAGGTATTTTTCTAGTCTAAATTAAAAGATTGAAACAATTACTCAGATACCATAAATATTTTTGCAGTTTATAACCTTAGCGATTCTGAACTGAAAACGAAAATTAAATAAAAATTGATTTTTTCAATTTTTACGTCACGTCGCTCATTAAGTCATATATAGTTTTATTAGTAGACAATCGGTGGAATATTCGTTCTTTAATATAAAAACTTCAAAAACGCATAAAAACTTGTCCATATACATTTTTGTACATTTTGTTTATATTCAATTTTGTTATATTCATTTTATATTCGTTATTATGAGTCGGACAAACATTTTGGGGGAGAAGGGTTCAAACCCACTAAACCCTCTGGATACATCCTTGAAGGTTATTAATTTCCTTTAAAATGAGCCATTGAACAACTCTCTACGATGTTCCAGTGCCAAGCTATCTATTGAATATCAAGCTTTAGTACAACTTTACCGCGAACTGATTGATTGCTTCAAAAATCAAATATTTTTGAAAAGACTGCAGTATGAAAAGACATCAAAAATACAGCTTTTAGTAGAAAAATTTATTCTGTTTTTAAAATAATTTGTTTTAGTTACAAAATGTTTTAACCCAATTAATTTCAATTAATATGAGCCATTGAACAACTCTCTACGATGTTCCAGTGCCAAGCTATCTGGGGAAAAGAAGAAAGAAAAAAGATGCCGTTTTTGGAGAATAACGTGGTTAAAGTCAATTTTCTTGATTTCCAAGCCAATATATTTTCTTTGTTATTCAAGCCAAAGGACGGTAAGTTTGCTATATCGACGTTTTGGACAAGGCGGTTCTAATAGTGTACTTCTTGTTTTGATCTGAATCTTTTTTTAGGAGTTATAGGTTTTTATATTTCTTAACATTGGTTCCGGATTGGCCGTGATCGTCTCTTACTAGGTTGTTAGCTACCGCTACAACCCGCATTACTTTAGTTTTTACCATGGGTCGTGATCGTCTCTTACTAGGTTGCTAGCTGACGCTGCACCCCAGATAACTTTATATTCGTTCTTTATTATAACCCTGAGACAAAAACGAATGACACCAGTAGATTACTGACGTCATTAGTTTTATTTCTAAGAGTTGAATCCCGCATGTGGCAAGGGATAAATATCTAGCAAAGGAAAGTTTCCTTAATATAAACTCTCTCAATTTTTATTGCTTTTCTCTTTCCAGGATGCAATTTTTGTTTTTGTATAACGCTGCTTTTAAAAAAGCAATATTATACAAAAAACTAAAATTTTACAATGGGGCGTGATCGTTTCTCACTAGGTTACTAGCTACTGCTGCAACCCAGATATTAGTTTGTTATTCAGCTAGTAATAAGTCCCATTTATAGTATCGATCTTTTAATTAGGATTTTTAATTTGTTTAATAAAAATACAAAAAGACAATCCCTTTTTCAATAAAAATACCACGAAAAGTTTTTTTTTGAATCTTAGAGGGAGAATGCAGAAAAAAATCTCGTAAGAGAATACCCCCCTCCCCACAATTAAAGCTACAGGTATTCATTGATGCAAGAAATTTTTTTCAAAGCGCGTATTTCAACTTTTGGTTGATATGGATTATGGGTCACCTCAGAAGTTGAACAATATACTTCTATGTACTTTTCATCCCCAACAAAGATTTGAGATTTTTTGTACTAAATTTAGGAAACCTGCCATGTGACTGCGTGAGGAATGTCCAGACACATCATTAAACCTATAATTACTTCCATGCTATTAGTTACTGTAGCGTATTGGCTATTGAGCTCTCCTCCTGACAAGGAAGATAGAGGTTCGAGTCGCTCTACAGTAACAATATCCTAAAACGCATTTATAAAACTAATTTAAAAATTTTCAGGTATTTTTCTCGTTTGAATTCAGAAATTAGTATTATTGGTTAGACATAAGTATTTTTACATTTTACATAATAGCTCTAGGGATTCTGAACTTAAAACTAAAATTAAAAAACATTTTAATATTTTTTTGGCCATACAGAAGAAAGCTATAGAGATATAGCAAAGGCAAAAGCAAAGAGAAGTATGAAAAAAACAAGGACGTTCTCAAACTGATTGCCAAAAACCGATATAAGCTGGATGAGAAAGCAGAGGCTCTAAACAAACGTCGTGTTTTAATCAAATACAGAAATGCTATAATAAAGAATAAATATTCTACCGATTGTCTACTAATAACCATATATGACGTAATAAGTAACACGACGTAATATCTAACACCAAATGTGTACTAATAATATGACGTAATGAGTGACGTGACGTAAAAATTGAAAAAGCATTTTTTATTTTATTTTAGTTTTCAGTTCCGCGAAATATATATACTTATAGTAACTGCGAAAATGTTTATAGCATCTGAGCAGTAATCTTAGCCTTTTAATTTAAAATAGAAAAGAAACTGAAAATTTAAAAACTAGTTTATTTTTTGTTAGTTTTTGTTACTTGATACAAGAATTAATCACGAATTGTTTGATAATATTTGTTCTTATAAGACAATTATTTATATTAATGGTTCCATAAGTAATCAAACAGTATGGTAAGTATGGTATGTATGGTAACTGTATAGTAAGAGCTTATAATAAAAAACAAATATAAAGTTATAATAATAAAACATAAAATCACGAAGAAAGGAAGAAAACGAGGACAATTAACAGTAAGTGAAAAGATTGAAAAATTATGCAAATATATCGTTCAAGACCACCACTTGACCGTCCTCAGTGCAGAATATTTAACCCAATTAATTTCCGTTCATATGAGCCATTGAACAACTCTTTACGATGTTCCAGTGCCAAGCTATCTGTGGAAAAGAAGAAAGAAAAAAGATGCCGTTTTTGGAGAATAACGTGACACCAGTCTTACTAGGTTGCTAGCTGACGCTGCAACCCAGATAACTTTATATTCGTTGTTTATTATAACCCTGAGACAAAAACGAATGACACCAGTAGATTACTGACGTCATTAGTTTTATTTCTAAGATTTGAATCCCGCATGTGGCAAGGGATAAATGTCTAGCAAAGGAAAGTTGCCTTAATATAAACTCTCTCAATTTGTATTGCTTTTCTCTTTCCAGGATGCAATATTTGTTTTTGTATAATGCTGCTTTTAAAAAAGCAGTATTATACAAAAAACTAAAATTTTACAATGGGGCGTGATCGTTTCTTACTAGGTTACTAGCTACTGCTGCAACCCAGATTTTAGTTTGTTATTCAGCTATTAATAAGTCCCATTTATAGTATCGATCCTTTATTTAGGATTTTTAATTTGTTTAATAAAAATACAAAAAAGAACAATCCCTTTTTCAATAAAAATACCACGAAAAGTTTTTTTGGAATCTTAGAGGGAGAATGCAGAAAAAAATCTTGCAAGAGAATACCCCTTCCCCACAATTAAATCTACAGGTATTCATTGATGCAAGAATTTTTTTTCAAAACTTTTGGTTAATACGGATTATGGGTCACCTCAGAAGTTGAACAATACACTTCTATGTACTTTTCATCCCCAACAAAGATTTGAGATTTTTTGTACTAAATTTAGGAAACCTGCCAATGTGACTGCGTGAGGAATGTCCAGACACATCATTGAACCTATAATTACTTCCATGTTATTAGTTGCTGTATCGTATTAACTATTGAGCTGTCCTCCTGACAAGGAAGATTGAGGTTCGAGTCGCTCTACAGTAACAGTATCCAAAAACGCATTTATAATCCTCCCACAACTCCAATTGCTAATACTAATTCATAAGCTAATTTAGTTTTTACTAGACAATGGATAAATCACGTATCGATTAGCAAAACGTAACAAAAAACAAAACTAACTTAAAAATTTTCAGGTATTTCTCTTGTCTTAATTCAAAAATTAGTATTATTGGTTAGACACCATAAGTATTTTTGCATTTTACATAATAGCTCTAGGGATTCTGAACTTCAAACTAAAATTAAAAAACATTTTAATATTTTTTTGAAATATAGAACAAAGCTATAGAGATATAGCAAAGGCAAAAGCAAAGAGAAGTACGATAAAAACAAGGACGTTCTCAAATTGATTGCCAAAAACCGATATAAGCTGGATGAGAAAGCAGAGGCTCTAAAAAAACGTCGTGTTTTAATCAAATACAGTAATTTTAGCCTTTTAATTTAAAATAGAAAAGAAACTGAAAATTTAAAAACTAGTTTATTTTTGGTTAGTATTTGTTACTTGATACAAGAATTAATCACGAATTGTTTGATAATATTTGTTTTTATAAGAAAATTATTTATTGTAATGGTTCCACAAGTAATCAAACAGTATGGTAAGTATGTTATGTATGGTAACTGTATAGTAAGAGCTTATAATAAAGAACAAATATAAAGTTATAATAATAAAACATAAAATCGCGAAGAAAGGAAGAAAACGAGGACAATTAACAGTAAGTGAAAAGATTGAAAAATTATGCAAATATATCGTTCAAAACCACCGCTTGACCGTCCTCAGTGCAGAATAAAACTGATAAAAAAATTTATTTTTATTTTAAGGTTTGGTTGTTAATTGTCATCGTTTTCTTCCTTTCTTCGCGATTTTATGTTTTCTTATAATAACTTTATATTTAACTTTAAGTCTATAATTTGTTCTTTAACATAATATTCATTAATCAGATATTTTAATATATCCTACATAGTCTAGTGGTTGGGATAGCTAGCTCTCACCCAGTTGGCTCGAGTTCAATTCCCGGTACAGGAAATATTATGATTTACACCCGATAAAATAATGTAATGAGTCACTTTAGACAAAACAAAAACCAAACTAATTATAAAGTTTTCAGGTATTTTTCTGGTTTGAATTAAAAAAATAAAATTATTGCTGAGACATAAATATTTTTGCAGTATGCTGATAAATAAAATTATTATATTTAAAATTTTCAGGAATTATTCTGGTTTCAGTTAACAAATAAATTTTGTGTTAAAACCACCCAAAAATTACTGCATTTTACATTATAATGGATAATTATATAAAAAAAAAACGATAAAATAACGTAATGAGTCACTTTAAACAAAACAAAAACCAAATTTTATAAAGTTTTCAGGCATTTTTCTGGTTTGAATTAAAAAAATAAAATTATTGCTCAGACATCATAAATATTTTTGCAGTATGCTGATAAATAAAATTATTATATTTAAAATTTTCAGGAATTATTCTGGTTTCAGTTAACAAATAAATTTTGTGTTAAAACCACCCAAAAATTACTGCATTTTACATTATAATGGATAATTATATAAAAAAACCTAATTGACAAATATCATTTATGCGACCCCGTTGGGGAGAACTTTTAAAATATTGAATTTAAAGCAATGTCTTTTAAATTTGAAATTTGAAAAGAAACTTGTTTAGTTACCCCCTAGCAAAAATAATGGAGATTATATGAATGAACCACAGGGTTCAGTTCCTTTGGACTTGAGCCCATTCTTTACTAAACATCTTTATATAAAATATTTAAGTTACTATTGGCTAGAGTCTGTTCTTTATTAAAAATCTTTCTAATTGATTACAAACAGGAAAAAGCCTACGGCTTTTTCTTCTTTGAAATAGTAAGAGACTAGCCTTAAGCAATCAAATAGCTAACTAAATCAAATGATGGTAATGGGTTTTTATTCCAATGGTCGTCTTTTAATGGACAATTTTAATATATGTACTAGCCTACACTATAGTTAAGTGGCCTATAAAATTTAGTAGAGGAAAGAGGTCGTTCTTTATTATAATTAAAGATTAAAATTATCTCTGAAAGAATAGATTTTGTTGAAAAGTCAGCTAGAGATGCTTTCGCAAAACTTCATAGTAATATCCAAAAGAAATATTGCATGTCTAGTGAAAAGCTTCCAAGGTATGGACCGGCAGCTGTGGAACAGTTTACAGATGTAATGGGAAATCTTATAAATCACTGTGAATATATGGAGGCATAATTGTCCTTTACTTAGTTTCAGCTTAAATTCGATGATCGAGCCTTTATGTAATACTAACTACATCCAGCGACTAATGACGTCATTGATCAATATTGTATATAAAAAATTAAGTTTTTCGTAAAAAATAATTAATTAAAAAAAAGTTAAGTGCAAAAGGCGCTAGATCTAGAGATTTCCTTTAAAATGAGCTATTGAACAACTCTCTACGATGTTCCAGTGCCAAGCTATCTCTGGAAACAAAAGAAAAAAAAATCCCGTTTGTGGAGAATAACGTGGTTAAAGTCAATTTTCTTGATTTTCAAGCCAATATATTTCCCTTGCTGTTCAAGCCAAATTACAGAAAGTTTCCTAGACAGGGGTTTCGGATAAGGCGGTTCTAATGATGTACTTTTTGTTTTGATCTGACTTCTTTTTTAGGAGCTATGTTTTTTTTTATTTCTTAACATTGGACGTGATCGTCTCTTTCTAGGTTGCTAGCTACCGCTGCAACCCGGACATCCGGGTTTTATATTGTATATAAAAAATTAAGTTTTTCGTAAAAAATAATTAACTAAAAAAAAATCAAGTGCAAAAGGCGCTAGATGTAGAGATTTCCTTTAAAATGAGCTATTGAACAACTATCTACGATGTTCCAGTGCCAAGCTATCTCTGGATACAAAGAAAAAAAAATATCCCGTTAAGGCAGAATGTTGTAGTAGCTGCCACTTTTCTTGATTTTCAAGCCAATATATTTCCCTTGCTGTTCAAGCCAAGGGACAGAAAGTTTACTATACAGGGGTTTCGGACAAGGCGGTTCTAATGGTGTACTTTTTGTTTTGATCTGACTCCTTTTTTTAGGAACTATGAGTTTTTATATTTCTTAACATTGGACGTGATCGTATCTTACTAGGTTGCTAGCTACCGCTGCAACCCGGATATCATACCGTTCCTTGCTCTTTTGTTTGGCTATCTCACTTTTTGCATGTCTATAAACTTCATCATTATAATAACGCTGTTCGTCACTATCAATTTCTGCATATTCATAATCTTCATCATTGTGATAAAACTCCTTCCCGTTTAGTTTTGCTCTCTCAATTTTTACTTCTCGATACGCCTGGTCGATTGAATACCTTTGCTTTTCTCACTAGCCACTCTAATTTCCAATCGAATGAGCCCTTTCGAAGTTTCTACGACAACTCCTTCGATACGAAGCGCCCGAGTATGGAGAAAAAATCACATTGTGCCCACATCGTTCCATACTTATGCAGCGCTAGCGCGCTGCCTATGATAAAAAAACCTAATTGACAAATACCATTTATGATGAACTATATCGGTCCTTTAAGTAGGCAAAAATCAAACATCTGAAAAGAATGCAGTATAAAAGTACATCAAAAATTCAGTTTTTTTGACAAAATTGATTTTACTTTAAAAAATATTTTTTTTTAATTACAAAAGGCACTAGATGTAGCCATATTCTTTAAAATGAGCCATTATACAGCTCTAAGATTTTCCAGTGCCCAACTAGCTGAGGAGGAAAATCAAGCGGAAAGCAAAAAAGATGCCGCTTGTGGAGAATACTCTGGTTATAGTCAATTTTCTTGATTTTCAAGCCAACATATTTCCCTTATTGTTCAAGCCAAAGGACAGAAAGTTTCCTAAATGACAGAAAGTTTTTTTTAGGAGTTATGGGTTTTTATATTTCTGAACATTGGAAGTCTCTTACTAGGTTGCTAGCTACCGCTGCAACCCGGATATGGAATATAAAGTTTTAATACAACTTTACCGCGAACTGTTTGATTGTTTCAAAAATAAAATATCTTTGAAAAAATTGCAGTATGAAAAGACATCAAAAATGCAGTTTTTAGTGGAAAAATTTATTCTGTTTTAAAAATAATTTGTTTTAGTTACAAAAGTTTTTTAACACAATTAATTTCCTTTAAAATGAGCCAATATACAACTCGCTACGATGTACCAGTGCTAAGCTATCTGTGGAAAAGAAAAAAAGATACCGTTTAGGCAGAATGCTGTAGTAGCTGCCACTTTTCTTGATTTTCAAGCCAATATATTTTCCTTGCTGTTCAAGCCAAGGGATAGAAAGTTTCCTATACAGAGGTTTCAGACATGGCGGTTCTAACGGTGTACTTTTTGTTTTGATTTGACTTTTTTAGGAGTTATGGGTTAATATATTCCTTAACATTGGACGTGATCGTCTCTTACTAGGTTGCTAGCTACCACTTCAATCCGGAAATTGATCTCAGTATGATAAAATTACAAACAGGAAAAAGCCTACTGCTTTTTCTTAATTGGAATAGTAAGAGACGACCTGGCTACATCCTACAATTATGACGTCATTGATCAATCTTCAACATGAAATAAGCAGTTTTTCGTAAAAAAATTGATTCTATTTTAAAAATAATTTCAATTCAATTCAACAGATTTTTAACCCCATTAATTTCCTTTAAAATGAGCAATTGAACAACTCTCTACGATGTTCCAGTGCCAAGCTATCTGTTTTGCTAAAAAAGAAAAAAAAGATACCGTTTAGGCAGAATGCTGTAGTAGCTGTCACTTTTCTTAATTTTCATGCCAAAACATTTCCGTTGCTGTTCAAGGCAAGCAACAGAAAGTTTCCTATATAGGGGTTTCGGACAAGGCGGTTTTAATGGTGTGCTTTTTGTTTTGATCTGACTTTTTTTAGGAGTTATGGGTTTTTATATTTCTTAACATTAGACGGGATAGTCTATTACTAGGTTGCTTACTGCTGCAACCCAGATTCACATATATAGATATGAGAGGCTGCGTGGCCGAGTGGTCCAAGGCGCTGGTGTTAGGCACCAGTCTCTTCGGAGGCGTGGGTTCAAATCTTACCGCTGGCATACGATTATGATTTATGTACAAAAATCAAATATCTTTGAAAAGACTGCAGTATGAAGACATCAAAAATGCAGTTTTTAGTGGAAAAATTTATTGTCTTTTAGAAATAATTTATTTTAGTTACAAAAGATTTTTAACCCAATTAATTTCCTTTAAAATGAGCCATTGAACAACTCTCTACCATGTTCCGGTGCCAAGCTATCTGAGGAAAAGAAAGAAGAAAGAAAAATAATTCTCGTTTAGGCAGAATGTTGTAGTAGCCGCCACTTTTCTTGATTTTCAAGCCAATATATTTCCCTTGCTGTTCAAGCCAATTGACAGAAAGTTCCCTATATAAGGGTTTCGGACAAGGCGGTTCTTATGGTGTGCTTTTTGTTTTGATCTGAGTTTTTTTTAGGAGTTATGGGTTTTTATATTTATTAACATTGGACGTGATCGTCTTTTACTAGGTTGCTAGCTACCGCTGCAACCCGGATAGTAAGGAACAAACTACGTTATCATCGCTTTTATCCAAAACAATTCCTTAGTACATTCCTTACTAGATTGCAGCTGTCACTGCAATCAAGAATTTAGAATTAAAAAATAAAAAAGAGCAAATTTATTTTAAGATTTTAGATGCTAGACTCAGTTTTGTGGAAATTGCTTGAGTTTCATTTTTTTTTGTCGAGCTGCTGAAGTGGTCTCAAACTCAAACCACGCCAAAAAAAAAAAACTTTTTAGCATATGTTGCAAGGTGGTCATTGGGGATGACCAGCCTCTCATGTCCAATATCTCCTTATCGTGCTTCGTATCTGAAACTGTGATGCTACTAACTTGTACTCTACTACACAAAGAACAAATTGACAGGAAAACAATATTAAAGATACTACTATTTCCAAGTATTTTAAACTTTCTTACTTTTTATTAAAAAACAGCACGTGGTCAAATCTAAATACTTGGTGTCACCTAACTAGGTGTCAATTAAGCTTCCCATAAAATTTTGCCCGTCAGATAGCGTTGCTAGGCATATGCTAGACCAGTGGTTTATTATTTTCACCAAACACGGATCATGGTTAAAAAATATAAAAAAGGTGGTTTCACGTTGGAACCACTTCGTCGGAAAGGGTTAATATGAGCCGTTGAACAACTCTCTACGATGTTCCAGTACCAAGCTATCTGTGGAAAAGAAGAAAGAAAAAAGATGCCGTTTTTGAGAATATCGTGGTTAAAGTCAATTTTATTGATTTTCAAGCCAATATATTTTCCTTGTTATTCAAGCCAAGGGACAGTAAGTTTGCTATATAGAGGTTTTGGACAAGGCGGTTCTAATAGTGTACTTCTTGTTTTGATCTGAATCTTTTTTTTAGGAGTTATAGGTTTTTATATTTCTTAACATTGGTTCCGGATTGGCCGTGATCGTCTCTTACTAGGTTGTTAGCTACCGCTACAACCCGGATTACTTTAGTTTTTACAATGGGTCGTGATCGTCTCTTACTAGGTTACTAGCTGAAGCTGCAACCCAGATAACTTTATATTCGTTCTTTATTATAACCCTGAGACAAAAACGAATGACACCAGTAGATTACTGACGTCATTAGTTTTATTTCTAAGAGTTCAATCCCACATGTGGCAAGGGATAAATGTCTAGCAAAGGAAAGTTTCCTTAATATAAACTCTCTCAATATTTATTGCTTTACTCTTTCCAGGATGCAATTTTTGTTTTTGTATAATGCTGCTTTTAAAAAATCAGTATTATACAAAAAGCTAAAATTTTACAATGGGGCGTGATCGTTTCTTACTAGGTTACTAGCTACTGCTGCAACCCAGATTTTAGTTTGTTATTCAGCTATTAATCAGTCCCATTTATAGTATCGATCCTTTATTTAGGATTTTTAATTTGTTTAATAAAAATACAAAAAAACAATCCCTTTTTCGATAAAAATACCACGAAAAGTTTTTTTTGGGATCTTAAAAGGAGAATGCAGAAAAAAATCTTGCATGAGAATACCCCTTCCCCACAATTAAATCTACAGGTATTCATTGATGCAAGAATTTTTTTTCAAAGCGCGCATTTCAACTTTTGGTTAATATGGATTATGGGTCACCTCAGAAGTTGAACAATATACTTCTATGTACTTTTCATCCCCAACAAAGATTTGAGATTTTTTGTACTAAATTTAGGAAACCTGCCAATGTGACTGCGTGAGGAATGTCCAGACACATCATTAAGCCTATAATTACTTCCGTGCTATCAGTTGCTGTAGCGTACTGGCTATTGAGCTCTCCTCCTGAAAAGGAAGATAGAGGTTCGAGTTGCTCTACAGTAACAGTATCCAACAACGCATTTATAATCCTCCCACAACTCCAATGGTTAATACTAATTCATAAGTTAATTTCACTTTTACTAGACAATGGATAATGTAAATCACGAAATCACGTATCGAGTAGCAAAACCTAACAAAAAACAAAACTAACTTAAAAATTTTCAGGTATTTCTCTCGTTTGAATTCAAAAATTAGTATTATTGGTTACATAAGTATTTATGTAACCATAAGTACTTTTGCATTTTACATGATAGCTCTAGGGATTCTGAACTTAAAACTAAGATTAAAAAACATTTTAATATTTTTTTGGAAATAAAGAACAAAGCTATAGAGATATAGCAAAGGCAAAAGCAAAGAGAAGTATGAGAAAAACGAGGACGTTCTCAAATTGATTGCCAAAAATCGATATAAGCTGGATGAGAAAGCAGAGGCTCTAAACAAACGTCGTGTTTTAATCAAATACAGAAATGCTACAATAAAGAATAAATATTCTACCGATTGTCTACTAATAACCATATATGACGTAATAAGTGACATGACGTAATATCTAACAATAATTTTGTACTAATAATATGACGTAATGAGTGACGTGACGTAAAAATTGAAAAAGCATTTTTTATTTTAGTTTTCAGTTCCGAATCACTAAAGTTATAAACTGCGAATATATTTATAGCATCTGAGCATTAATTTTAGCCTTATAATTTAAAATAGAAAAGAAACTGAAAATTTAAAAACTAGTTTATTTTTTTTTAGTTTTTGTTACTTGATACAAGAATTAATCATGAATTGTTTGATAATATTTGTTTTTATAAGAAAATTATTTATTGTAATGGTTCCACAAGTAATCAAACAGTATGGTATGTATGGTAACTGTATAGTAAGAGCTTATAATAAAGAACAAATATAAAGTTATAATAATGAAACATAAAATCACGAAGAAAGGAAGAAAACGAAGACAATTAACAGTAAGTGAAAAGATTGAAAAATAATGCAAATATATCGTTCAAGACCACCGCTTGACCGTCCTCAGTTCAGAATAAAACTAATAAAAAAAAATTGTTTTTATTTTAAGGTTTGGTTTTAATTTTTTTATTATAGCTTTTGTCACCCCAGTATCTACCCATTATTCTGGTAGCAACTTTTTTCTTATGTTTGTTTCGGTAATCTTTATCATTATCATACCGTTCCTTGCTCTTTTGTTTGGCTGTCTCAATTTTTGCATGTCTATAAACTTCATCATTATAATAACGCTGTTTGTCACTTCTGAGAACTACTGAGAACTTCAGAGTTATCAGTGGGGCCTTTCCCAGGCCACTCAGCGCGTCCCCAGGTGGCGGATAGGGGAACGTCCTGTAGATATGCAGGGCACCTCCCGGTAGGGAGGCGCGGACCAAGGGAGGACCCGGTCTCTGGGGGTCTTGAAATATAGCTGGAGCACCCACGTCTGGGGGCCATAAGTTCAGGCGGAAGAGGTGGAAGGACCCTCTGATGTGCACTGGGCAGGGCCCATTGGCGTATGGATACGTCCCGCCAGTCACAAACCTTCTCCCAGCAATGGGAAAATTGCAGGTGATGCAGGACGCCAGAAGGGCGCATTATCGGTAGTAGATATCGCCGGCCCCTGCTAGGGATGGAGAGGAGTGGCTTACCGCCGTCCTGAAATTAGCCAAGAAACCTCTTTTCCTATAAAATATGAAGTACAAACGATCAAGAACGAGAACCAATACTACCGCATCCGGGGCAACCGACGAAGTTACCACGTCCGGGGCAACCGACGAAGTTACCGCGTCCGAGGCAACCGACGAAGTTACCGCTTCCGGGACAACCGACGAACTGACGACCCAGAATCTCCCTTTAACAGTGTTGACAACTCCAAACCCGGAGGCTATGCTTTCTCCTAAATTGATTTTATCTGTTGGAACCCTGAACGTTAGGACGCTTGCTAAACAAGGCAAAATAGATCTTGTCCTAAATGAACTAAACCGATATAAATGGGATATTGTAGGACTTTCAGAAAAACATATCCCTAGCACCGGCGAAGAAAGGATCGGCAACACTAGTCTGATAGTGTCTCGGAGAACCGATGGCGTCCATCGCCAAGGTGTTGGCTTTTTGATGTCGACTAAGGCACGAAGATCCCTGATTTCCGTAACGCCTGTGTCAGAACGGTTCATTATGATACGAATGAAGGGATCTGACTGCAGCAAACCAGATGAAGAGTCTGACAATTTCTACCTTCAACTGCAAAGCTTAATTGACGCAGTTCCTCAAAAAGACCTTATTGTTGTCATTGGCGACTTCAATGCTATTGTTGGTAATGATTCTGCTCGAAATGAAGATGTTATGGGTAAATTTGGCCTTGGACGACTTAACAAGAGGGGCGAACGCCTCATTGAATTTTGCAGAGACAGTGATCTAGCCATTACCAATACTCTCTTCAAACATAGAGAACGTCGTAAGGCGACATGGACTTCGCCGGATGGAAAAACCCGAAATCTTATTGATTACGTGCTCGTCTCTAGGCGGTGGAAATCATCTGTGCTAGATACTGTCACCCTCGCAGGTGGCGATTTCGACAGCGACCATTCCCTGGTCATGTCTGCACTAAAGATACGCCTGAAATCTTCCTCAAAGCTAAATAATAGACCCGCTCGTTTCAACACACATCTTCTCAAAGACCCTCAAATTTGCCAAACCTACATCGATGAACTGTCTACTCAAATATCGGACCTTCTTTCTAATATTCCTGTAACTCTATCTAAAGAGGATATCGATAAACTGGTCACGGACTCCTCTAAGATCATCAGCAAAGTAGCGATGTCCGCCCTAGGAACCAAAAAGGGTGATAAAAAGCCTTGGATAACAAATGAAATTATTTTATTATGTACTGAGAAACGAAAACACAATAACAGGTCAGACAGAGAGAGCAGGGACAGATATGAGCAGTTGAAGCGTGCTGTAGAAAAAGCCACCCGTAGAACCCATCGCACCTACATTAAAGACAAATGTGAACAGTGTGAGGCTGATTTTAAGAAAGGCGATTCATACTTTATGTATAAGAGAGTTCGTGAGCTAACAAGCAAGAAAAGCCTCAGTTCTTGTACACTGCTAGATAAAAATGGCTCTCAGATACAAAGCACAGAAGGTATCCGATCGAGATGGATGGAGCATTTTAAAGAAAAGCTTAATCCTAATATCCTTCCAAACTCTGCTGTCCTGGACATGTTTCCCGTTACTGTCTCAGACCCCAGCCCATCTCCTCTCAGTTCTGAGGTTGAAGAAGCCATCCAAGAGCTGAAGACTAAAAAGGCCTCTGGCCCGGACGGAATACAGGTAGAACTGCTGGAAGTCCGGTGTGAACCACTTATATAAATCATTTCCACAAGATTGTATCCGGTGCCAGGCAAGAGGGGCATTTCCTAACTTCTTAGCGCAAAGCCACAATTGTTCCGCTACACAAGAAGGGGTGAAAGGCGATATGTGATAATTACCGTCCTATTAGCATAATAAGTCAAACTTCCAAGATCTTCACCCAAATTATGCTCCAATGGATCAGAACCATGTCGTCCTTAGTCATCCAAGAATACCAAGCCCGTTTTCGCCCTGGGAGATCGACCGTTGACCAAATTTTCACTGTTCGCCAAATTTTAGAGGAATATCTGGAATTCGGTCGCGGCCTGTATCAGCTCTTCATCGACTTTAGGCAAGCATTTGACCTTATTTGGAGAAATGGCCTATGGCATATCCTTCTCCATTACGGAATCCCACGAAACCTAGTAGATCTTATCAAGGATATGTACTCAAAATTTGGGAGTCGTGTGATGACTAGTGAAGGTCTCACTGACAGTTTCCAGACTTCCGCAGGTGTCCTTCAAGGATGCCTTTTGTCTCCAGAGCTGTTCAACCTTTTCCTCACAGCAGTCTTATCCCTGGTGGAGACAACTTGTGGCGCACATATAGGGGGTGTTCAGATAGATAAGCTAGCATACGCCGACGATATCAACGAAATGGCTGAAACACCCGAGGATCTACAAGCCGTTCTTAACGACGTCTTCGAAGACAATAGTTCTTTTGGAATGATCATAAATGTATCAAAAACAAAGGCTATGTGCTGCTCACGAAAGCCACAGGATACAGTTAAGCCAGACCTGAAAATTAATGGAGAGAGTATCCAGTGGGTTGACGAGTTCCCTTACCTCGGCAGTCTGATCACCAGCGACAACAGTCCATCAAAAGACATCAAAAGACGTCTCGCCCTCGCGAGTTCCAGTTTCAAGGCCCTTATGCCCATATGGCGAAGCAAGGATTTGTCTCTGCGGCTTAAGACACGACTTTTTGATACCCTGATCATCCCCATCGCAATCTACTCATGTGAAACATGGACACTGAAGGTAAATGACAACCGTCGACTTGCAGCATTTGAAACTAAGTGCCTCCGCCGCATCGGCGGGATCACTTACCTTGATAGAATCTCAAATTTCGAACTTTTCGAGCGCCTTAAAGTACAACAGACAATTCTCATGAAGATCCAGCTCCAGCCACTTCGATGGCTCGGTTACGTACAACGGATGAGTCAGTCCCGTCTCCCAAAAATAAACTTCGAAGGCCAAATTCACGGTTCTCGTCCTCGTGGTTGTCCCCCAAAAAGGTCGAAGGAAAACTTAGTACCTCACCGCCTCTCGGACCTTTTTCCCCTAGCAAAAGACCGTGAAGCATACAGAAGGCACATCCACGCCGTTACGAAGAAAGAGGCCCCAAGACGACCTTCAAGGACGGATGGGACTTAAGTAAGTAAGTAAGTTTGTCACTATCAATTTTTAATTCTCGATACGCTTGGTCGGTTGAATACCTTTGCTTTTCTCTTTTCATAATGCTATATCTGTTTTTTGTGTAGTACTGTTTTTTTAACTTGCGTGTAGCTTGCTTGATTGAAACCATTATATAACCATTAGTTGAATGTTTAAGTCACGTATCCAGTACCAAGAGCCTAACAACAAATTAAACTAATTTTAAACTTTTCAGGTATTTTTCTAGTCTAAATTAAAAGATTGAAACTATTACTCAGATACCATAAATATTTTTGCAGTTTATAACCTTAGCAATTCTGAACTGAAAACGAAAATAAAATAAAAATTGATTTTTTCAATTTTTACGTCACGTCGCTCATTAAGTCATATATAGTTTTATTAGTAGACAATCGGTGGAATATTCGTTCTTTAATATAAAAACTTCAAAAACGCATAAAAACTTGTCCATATACATTTTTGTACATTTTGTTTATATTCAATTTTGTTATATTCATTTTATATTCGTTGTTATGAGTCTGACAAACATTTTGGGGGAGAAGGGTTCAAACCCTCTTGATACTTCCTTGAAGGTTATTAATTTCCTTTAAAATGAGCCATTGAACAACTCTCTACGATGTTCCAGTGCCATGCTATCTATGGAATATAAAGTTTTAATATAACTTTACCACGAACTCTTTGATTGCTTCAAAAATCAAATATCTTTGAAAAGACAGCAGTATGAAAAGACATCAAAAATACAGTTTTTAGTGGAAAAATTTATCCAGTTTTAAAAATAATTTGTTTTAGTTACAAAAAGTTTTAACCCAATTAATTTCAATTAATATGAGCCATTGAACAACTCTCTACGATGTTCCAGTGCCAAGCTATCTGGGGAAAAGAAGAAAGAAAAAAGATGCCGTTTTTGGAGAATAACGTGGTTAAAGTCAATTTTCTTGATTTCCAAGCCAATATATTTTCTTTGTTATTCAAGCCAAAGGACGGTAAGTTTGCTATATCGACGTTTTGGACAAGGCGGCTCTAATAGTGTACTTCTTGTTTTGATCTGAATCTTTTTTTAGGAGTTATAGGTTTTTATATTTCTTAACATTGGTTCCAGATTGGCCGTGATCGTCTCTTACTAGGTTGTTAGCTACCGCTACAACCCGCATTACTTTAGTTTTTACCATGGGTCGTGATCGTCTCTTACTAGGTTGCTAGCTGACGCTGCAACCCAGATAACTTTATATTCGTTCTTTATTATAACCCTGAGACAAAAACGAATGACACCAGTAGATTACTGACGTCATTAGTTTTATTTCTAAGAGTTGAATCCCGCATGTGGCAAGGGATAAATATCTAGCCAAGGAAAGTTTCCTTAATATAAACTCTCTCAATTTTTATTGCTTTTCTCTTTCCAGGATGCAATTTTTGTTTTTGTATAATGCTGCTTTTAAAAAAGCAGTATTATACAAAAAACTAAAATTTTACAACGGGGCGTGATCGTTTCTCACTAGGTTACTAGCTACTGCTGCAACCCAGATATTAGTTTGTTATTCAGCTATAAATAAGTCCCATTTATAGTATCAATCCTTTAATTAGGATTTTTAATTTGTTTAATAAAAATACAAAAAAACAATCCCTTTTTCAATAAAAATACCACAAAAAAGTATTTTTTTTTAATCTTAGAGGGAGAATGCAGCAAAAAATCTTGTAAGAGAATACCCCCCTCCCCACAATTAAAGCTACAGGTATTCATTGATGCAAGAAATTTTTTTCAAAGCGCGTATTTCAACTTTTGGTTGATATGGATTATGGGTCACCTCAGAAGTTGAACAATATACTTCTATGTACTTTTCATCCCCAACAAAGATTTGAGATTTTTTGTACTAAATTTAGGAAACCTGCCATGTGACTGCGTGAGGAATGTCCAGACACATCATTAAACCTATAATTACTTCCATGCTATTAGTTGCTGTAGCATATTGGCTATTGAGCTCTCCTCCTGACAATGAAGATAGAGGTTCGAGTCGCTCTACAGAAACAGTGTCCAAAAACGCATTTATAAAACTAATTTAAAAATTTTCAGGTATTTGTCTCGTTTGAATTCAAAAATTAGTATTATTGGTTAGACACCATAAGTATTTTTACATTTTACATAATAGCTCTAGGGATTCTGAACTTAAAACTAAAATTAAAAAACATTTTAATATTTTTTTGGCCATACAGAAGAAAGCTATAGAGATATAGCAAAGGCAAAAGCAAAGAGAAGTATGAAAAAAACAAGGACGTTCTCAAATTGATTGCCAAAAACCGATATAAGCTGGATGAGAAAGCAGAGGCTCTAAACAAACGTCGTGTTTTAATCAAATACAGAAATGCTATAATAAAGAATAAATATTCTACCGATTGTCTACTAATAACCATATATGACGTAATAAGTAACACGACGTAATATCTAACACCAAATGTGTACTAATAATATGACGTAATGAGTGACGTGACTTAAAAATTGAAAAAGCATTTTTTATTTTATTTTAGTTTTCAGTTCCGCGAAATATTTATACTTATAGTAACTGCGAAAATATTTATAGCATCTGAGCAGTAATCTTAGCCTTTTAATTTAAAATAGAAAAGAAACTGAAAATTTAAAAACTAGTTTATTTTTTGTTAGTTTTTGTTACTTGATACAAGAATTAATCACGAATTGTTTGATAATATTTGTTCTTATAAGACAATTATTTATATTAATGGTTCCACAAGTAATCAAACAGTATGGTAAGTATGGTATGTATGGTAACTGTATAGTAAGAGCTTATAATAAAAAACAAATATAAAGTTATAATAATAAAACATAAAATCACGAAGAAAGGAAGAAAACGAGGACAATTAACAGTAAGTGAAAAGATTGAAAAATTATGCAAATATATCGTTCAAGACCACCACTTGACCGTCCTCAGTGCAGAATATTTAACTCAATTAATTTCCTTTCATATGAGCCATTGAACAACTCTTTACGATGTTCCAGTGCCAAGCTATCTGTGGAAAAGAAGAAAGAAAAAAGATGCCGTTTTTGGAGAATAACGTGGTTAAAGTCAATTTTATTGATTTTTAAGCCAATATATTTTCTTTGTTATTCAAGCCAAAGGACGGTAAGTTTGCTATATCGAAGTTTTGGACAAGGCGGTTCTAATAGTGTACTTCTTGTTTTGATCTGAATCTTTTTTTAGGAGTTATAGGTTTTTATATTTCTTAACATTGGTTCCGGATTGGCCGTGATCGTCTCTTACTAGGTTTTTAGCTACCGCTACAACCCGGATTACTTTAGTTTTTACAATGGGTCGTGATCGTCTCTTACTAGGTTGCTAGCTGACGCTGCAACCCAGATAACTTTATATTCGTTCTTTATTATAACCCTGAGACAAAAACGAATAACACCAGTAGATTACTGACGTCATTAGTTTTATTTCTAAGATTTGAATCCCGCATGTGGCAAGGGATAAATGTCTAGCAAAGGAAAAATGCCTTAATATAAACTCTCTCAATTTGTATTGCTTTTCTCTTTCCAGGATGCAATATTTGTTTTTGTATAATGCTGCTTTAAAAAAATCAGTATTATACAAAAAACTAAAATTTTACAATGGGGCGTGATCGTTTCTTACTAGGTTACTAGCTACTGCTGCAACCCAAATTTTAGTTTGTTATTCAGCTATTAATAAGTCCCATTTATAGTATCGATCCTTTATTTAGGATTTTTAATTTGTTTAATAAAAATACAAAAAAGAACAATCCCTTTTTCAATAAAAATACCACGAAAAGTTTTTTTGGAATCTTAGAGGGAGAATGCAGAAAAAAATCTTGTAAGAGAATACCCCCCCCCCCACAATTAAAGCTACAGGTATTCATTGATGCAAGAAATTTTTTTCAAAGCGCGTATTTCAACTTTTGGTTAATATGGATTATGGGTCACCTCAGAAGTTGAACAATACACTTCTATGTACTTTTCATCCCCAACAAAGATTTGAGATTTTTTGTACTAAATTTAGGAAACCTGCCAATGTGACTGCGTGAGGAATGTCCAGACATATCATTAAACCTATAATTACTTCCATGTTATTAGTTGCTGTATCGTATTGGCTATTGAGCTGTCCTCCTGACAAGGAAGATTGAGGTTCGAGTCGCTCTACAGTAACAGTATCCAAAAACGCATTTATAATCCTCCCACAACTCCAATTGCTAAAACTAATTCATAAGCTACTTTAGTTTTTACTAGACAATGGATAATGTAAATCACGTATCGATTAGCAAAACCTACAAAAAACAAAACTAACTTAAAAATTTTCAGGTATTTCTCTCGTCTTAATTCAAAAATTGGTATTATTGGTTAGACACCATAAGTATTTTTGCATTTTACATAATAGCTCTAGGGATTCTGAACTTCAAACTAAAATTAAAAAACATTTTAATATTTTTTTGAAATATAGAACAAAGCTATAGAGATATAGCAAAGGCAAAAGCAAAGAGAAGTACGAGAAAAACAAGGACGTTCTCAAATTGATTGCCAAAAACCCATATAAGCTGGATGAGAAAGCAGAGGCTCTAAAAAAACGTCGTGTTTTAATCAAATACAGTAATTTTAGCCTTTTAATTTAAAATAGAAAAGAAACTGAAAATTTAAAAACTAGTTTTTTTTTGTTAGTATTTGTTACTTGATACAAGAATTAATCACGAATTGTTTGATAATATTTGTTTTTATAAGAAAATTATTTATTGTAATGGTTCCACAAGTAATCAAACAGTATGGTAAGTATGTTATGTATGGTAACTGTATAGTAAGAGCTTATAATAAAGAACAAATATAAAGTTATAATAATAAAACATAAAATCGCGAAGAAAGGAAGAAAACGAGGACAATTAACAGTAAGTGAAAAGATTGAAACATTATGCAAATATATCGTTCAAAACCACCGCTTGACCGTCCACAGTGGATAAAACTGATAAAAAAATTTATTTTTATTGTAAGGTTTGGTTGTTAATTGTCATCGTTTTCTTCCTTTCTTCGCGATTTTATGTTTTCTTATAATAACTTTATATTTAACTTTAAGTCTATAATTTGTTCTTTATCATAAAATTCATTAATGAGATATTTTAGTATATCCTACATAGTCTAGTGGTTGGGATAGCTAACTCTCACCAATTTGGCTCGAGTTCGATTCCCGGTGCAGGAAATATTATGATTTACACCCGATAAAATAACGTAATGAGTCACTTTAAACAAAACAAAAACCAAACTAATTATAAAGTTTTCAGGCATTTTTCTGGTTTGAATTAAAAAAATAAAATTATTGCTGAGACATCATAAATATTTTTGCAGTATGCTGATAAATAAAATTATTATATTTAAAATTTTCAGGAATTATTCTGGTTTCAGTTAACAAATAAATTTTGTGTTAAAACCACCCAAAAATTACTGCATTTTACATTATAATGGATAATTATACAGAGGTTTCAGACATGGCGGTTCTAACGGTGTACTTTTTGTTTTGATTTGACTTTTTTAGGAGTTATGGGTTATTATATTTCTTAACATTGGACGTGATCGTCTCTTACTAGGTTGCTAGCTACCACTTCAATCCGGAAATTGATCTCAGTATGATAAAATTACAAACAGGAAAAAGCCTACGGCTTTTTCTTAATGAGAATAGTAAGAGACGACCTGGCTACATCCTACTATTATGACGTCATTGATCAATCTTCAACATGAAATAAGCAGTTTTTCGTAAAAAAATTGATTCTATTTTAAAAATAATTTAATTTCAATTCAACAGATTTTTAACCCCATTAATTTCCTTTAAAATGAGCAATTGAACAACTCTCTACGATGTTCCAGTGCCAAGCTATCTGTTTTGCTAAAAAAGAAAAAAAAGATACCGTTTAGGCAGAATGCTGTAGTAGCTGTCACTTTTCTTAATTTTCATGCCAAAACATTTCCGTTGCTGTTCAAGGCAAGCAACAGAAAGTTTCCTATATAGGGGTTTCGGACAAGGCGGTTCTAATGGTGTGCTTTTTGTTTTGATCTGACTTTTTTTAGGAGTTATGGGTTTTTATATTTCTTAACATTGGACGGGATCGTCTATTACTAGGTTGCTTACTGCTGCAACCCAGATTCACATATATAGTTATGAGAGGCTGCGTGGCCGAGTGGTCTAAGGCGCTGGTGTTAGGCACCATCCTCTTTGTAGGCGTGGGTTCAAATCTTACCGATGGTATACGATTATGATTTATGTACAAAAATCAAATATCTTTGAAAAGACTGCAGTATGAAGACATCAAAAATGCAGTTTTTAGTGGAAAAATTCATTGTCTTTTAGAAATAACTTATTTCAGTTACAAAAGATTTTTAACCCAATTAATTTCCTTTAAAATGAGCCATTGAACAACTCTCTACCATGTTCCAAAGCCAAGCTATCTGTGGAAAAGAAAGAAGAAAGAAAAATATTTCCCGTTTAGGCAGAATGTTGTAGTAGCCGCCACTTTTCTTGATTTTCAAGCCAATATATTTCCCTTGCTGTTCAAGCCAATTGACAGAAAGTTCCCTATATAAGGGTTTCGGACAAGGCGGTTCTTATGGTGTGCTTTTTGTTTTGATCTGAGTTTTTTTTAGGAGTTACGGGTTTTTATATTTCTTAACATTGGACGTGATCGTCTCTTACTAGGTTGCTAGCTACCGCTGCAACCCGGATAGCAAGGAACAAACTACGTTATCATCGCTTTTATCCAAAACACTTCCTTAGTACATTCCTTACTAGATTGCAGCTGTCACTGCAACCACGATGACGGTATGACTAAATTACATACTGACAGTAGAGAGGGGGGTTCTACTCGTGACAGGACCACGTGTTTTATGGTTTTCTCACTGAGAATGATGAAACATGAATTTTCTCACTTGGAAAAACAGGAACTTTGTCAGATTTATGTCTGTTTTCTAGGATGGTTATGTGTGTTGATCGATTTATTTGATGTTTTTATTGTTTTTGTCAGTGAGAATGGAAAAACAGAAACTTTCTCACTTTGCTGGATTATTGAGTCTAATGGGGGCAGGTCAATGACACTTCCTTCTTGTTGTTGCTCGATGCAAATGTTATGATCCAGAAATAGTATTTGTTGTTGCTGCTCGAGGCGAATGTTATGCCGTCCAGGAATTTGGAACACCTGTGCTGTCGACCTCAATTCACCAGTGTTTGGTTGTGGTTTACCTTGTCACAGTTACATTCTCTTGATTTTTCAAAGTTCATTTTGAATTTCTTTCGTTGAAATGCAAGAGTTGGAATATTTCAGTAGTGTTTGGTTGTGGTTTACCTTGTCACAGTTACATTTTCTTGATTTTTCAAAGTTCATTTTGAATTTCTTTCGTTGAAATGCATGAGTTGGAATATTTCAGTAGTGTTTTGTTGTGGTTTACCTTGTCACAGTTACTTTTTCTTGATTTTTCAAAGTTCATTTTGAATTTTTTTCGTTGAAATGCATGAGTTGAAATATTTCAGTAGTGTTTGGTTGTGGTTCACCTTGTCAGAGTTACATTTTCTTGATTTTTCAAAGTTCATTTTGATTTTTTTTCGTTGAAAGGCAAGAGTTGGAATATTTCAGTAGTGT
The DNA here is from genome assembly GCF_049724085.1 of Artemia sp. Qi Xiang Cuo. Taxonomy (NCBI): domain Eukaryota; kingdom Metazoa; phylum Arthropoda; class Branchiopoda; order Anostraca; family Artemiidae; genus Artemia; species Artemia sp. Qi Xiang Cuo. The sequence continues at coordinate 258,493 of NW_028300616.1, forward strand.
TTGGTTGTGGTTTACCTTGTCACAGTTACATTTTCATGATTTTTCAAATTTCATTTGAATTTATTTCTTTGAAATGCAAGATTTGGAATATTTAAGGAGTGTTTGGTTATGGTTTACCTTAAACCAGTTACATATTAATTATTTTTAAAAGTTAATTTTGAATTTATTTAGTTTAAATGAAAGATTTGGAATATTTAAGCAGTGTTTGGTTGTGGTTTACCATGTCACAGTTACATTTTCTTGATTTTTCAAAGTTCATTTTGAATTTCTTTCGTTGAAATGCAAGAGTTGGAATATTTCATTAGTGTTTGGTTGTGGTTTACCTTGTCACAGTTACATTTTCTTGATTTTTCAAAGTTCATTTTGAATTTCTATCATTGAAATTCAAAAGTTGGACTATTTCAGTAGTGTTTGGTTATGGTTTACCTTGTCACAGTTAAATTTACTTGATATTTCAAAGTTCATTTGTATTTGTTTTGTTGAAATGCACGTGGTTGTATATTTAAGAAGTGTTTGGCTGTGGTTTACCTTGTCACAGTTACATTTTATTGATTTTTCAAAGTTCATTTTGAATTTCTTTGTTTGAAATGCAAGATTTGGAATATTTCAGTGGCGTTTGGTTGTGGTTTACCATGTCACAGTCACATTCGCTTGATTTTTCAAAGTTCATTTTGAATTTCTTTCATTGAAATGCAAGAGTTGGAATATTTCATTAGTGTTCGCATGTGGTTTACCTTGTCACAGTTACATTTTCTTGATTTTTCAAAGTTCATTTTGAATTTCTTTCGTTGAAATGCAAGAGTTGGAATATTCCAGTAGTGTTTGCTTATGGTTTACTTTGTCACAGTTACATTTTCATGATTTTTCAAAGTTCATTTGAATTTCTTTAGTTGAAATACAAGAGTTGGACTTTTTCTGGAGTTTTTGATTTTTGTTTACCTTGTCACAGATACATTTTCATGATTTTTCAAATTTCATTTTGAATTTCTTTCGTTGATATACAAGAGTTGTAATATTTCAGTAGTGTTTTTTTGTGGTTTACATTGTCAAAGTGATATTTTTCTGATATTTAAAAGTTAATTTTGAATTTAATTCATTGTAATGCAACAGTTGGAATATTTCAGTAGTGTTTGGTTGTGGTTTGTTTACCTTGTTACAGTTACATTTTCTTGATTTTTCAAAGTTCATTTTGAATTTCATTCATTGAAATGCAAGAGTTGGAATATTTCAGAAGTGTTTGGTTGTGGTTTACCTTGTCACAGTTACATTTTCTTGATTTTCCAAAGTTCATTTTTAATTTCTTTCGTTGAAATGCAAGAGTTGGAATATTTCAGTAGTGTTATGTCGTGGTTTTCCATGTCACTGTTACATTGTCCTTATTTTTCGAAGTTCATTTTGAATTTCTTTCGTTGAAATGCAAGAGTTGGAATATTTCAGTAGTGTTTGGTTGTGGTTTACCTTGTCACAGTGACATTTCCTTGATATTTCAAGGTTTATTTTGAATTTCTTTCGTTGAAATGCAAGAGTTGGAATATTTCAGTAGTGTTTGGTAGTGGTTTACTTTGTCACAGTTACATTTTCTTGATTTTTCAATGTTTATTTGAATTTCTTTCGTTGAAATGCGAGAGTTGGAATATTTCAGAAGTGTTTGGTTGTGATTTACCATCTCACAGTTACATGTTCTCGATTTTTCAATGTTCATGAGGAAATTCTATAACTGAAATGCATTGGATGGAATATATCAGTGGTGGTTGGTTGTGATTTACCGAGACACAGTAACATAAAAATGTTATATAAAATATTATAATTAATTATTTTATTTGAAATTCAAGAGTTGGACTATTTCAGTAGTGTTTGGTTGTGGTTTACCTTGTCACAGTTACATTTTCTTGATTTTTCAATGTTCATTTTGAATTTAATTCTTTGAAAATCAAGTTTTTGAATTTTTAATTATTTTTTGGTTTTTGTTTAACTAGTCACAGTTACATTTTCTTGATTTTTCAAAGTTCATTTTGAATTTCTTTCGTTGAAATGCAAGAGTTGGAATATTTCAGTAGTGTTTGGTTGTGGTTTACCTTGTCACACCTACATTTTCTTGATTTTTCAAAGTTCATTTTGAATTTCTTTCGTTGAGATGCAAGATTTGGAATATTTCAGTAGTGTTTGGCTGTGGTTTACCTTGTCACAGTTACATTTTCTTGATTTTTCAAAGTTCATTTTGAATTTCTTTCGTTGAAATGCAAGAGTTGGAATATTTCAGTAGTGTTTGGATGTGGTTTACCTTGTAAAAGTTACATTTTCTTGATTTTTCAAAGTTCATTTTTAATTTATTTCGTTGAAATGCAAGAGTTGGAATATTTCAGTATTGTTTGTTTGTTGTTTACCTTGTCACATATACATTATATTGTTTTTTGAAATTTAATTTATCAGTTCGTTCATTGATATTAATGATTTTGAATATTTAAGGTTTTTGTTGTGGTGGATAACAGTGTATATTTTAATTTTTGTTTATTTTTCAAATTTCATTTAGAATTTATTTCGTTGAAATGTAAGATTTGGAATATTTCAGTAGTGTTTGGTTGTGGTTTACCTTGTCACAGTTACATTGTCTTGATTTTTCAAAGTTCATTTTGAATTTCTTTCTTTGAAATTCAAGAGTTGGAATATTTCAGTATTGTTTGGTTGTGATTTACCTTGTCACAGTTACATTTTCTTGATTTTTCAAAGTTCATTTTGAATTTCTTTCGTTGAAGTGCAAGAGTTGGAATATTTCAGTAGTGTTTGGTTATGGTTTACCTTGTCACAGTTACATTTTCTTGATTTTTCAAAGTACATTTTGAATTTCTTTCATTGAAATGCAAGAGTTGGAAAATTTCATTAGTCGTTGGTTATGGCCTACATTGTCAGAGATACAATTTCTTGATATTTCAAAGCTCATTTTGAATTTCTTTCGTTGAAATGCAAGAGTTGTAATATTTCAGTATTGTTTGGAAGTGTTTTACCTTTTCACAGTTAAATTTTCTAGATTTTTAATTTATATATCTTTATTAATTTATTATTTATTAACTAGTTGTAATATTTCAGTAGTTTTTGGTTGTGGTTTACCTTGTCACAGTTATATTTTCTTGATTTTTCAAAGTTCATTTTGAATTTCTTTCCTTGAAATGCAAGAGTTGGAATATTTCAGTAGTGTTTGGTTGTGGTTTACCTTGTCACAGCTACATTTTCTTGATTTTTCAAAGTTCATTTTTAATTTTTGTCGGTGAAATGCTTGAGTTGGTATAGTTGACGAGTTGTGGAGGATGTTGGCCCTGGTCACACTTGCATTTTCTTGATATTTCAAAGTTCATTTTGAATTTCTTTGTATGAAATGCTCGAGTTGGAATATTTCAGTAGTGTTTGGTTGTGGTTTACCTTGTCACAGTTACATTTTCTTGATTTTTCAAAGTTCATTTTGAATTTCTTTCATTGAAATGCAAGAGTTGGAATATTTCAGTAGTGTTTGGTTGTGGTTTACCCTGTCACAGTTTCATTTTCTTGATTTTTCAAAGTTCATTTTGAATATCTTTCATTGATATACAAGAGTTTGAATATTTCAGCAGTTTTTGGACCTGGTTAAACTTGGCACAGTTACATTTTCTTGATTATTCAAAGTTCATTTTTAATTTAATTAGATGTATTTCTAGAGTTTTTCTCAGTAAGTAGTGTTTGGTTATGTTTTTACAGTTCAGAGTTACATTTTCTTGATTTTCAAAGTTCATTTTGAATTTCTTTCGCTGAAATGCAAGAGTTGGAATATTTCAGTAGTGTTTGGTTGTGGTTTACCTTGTCACAGTTACATTTTCTTGATTTTTCAAAGTTCATTTTGAATTTCTTTCATTGAAATGCAAGAGTTGGAATATTTCAGTTGTGTTTCTTTGTTGTTTAACTTGTCACATTTTCATTTTCCTTATTTTTCAAAGTTGATTTTGAATATCTTTCTTTGAAATGCAAGAGTTGGAATATTTCAGTAGTGTTTGGTTGTGGTTTACCTTGTCACGGTTAGATTTTCTTGATTTTTCAAAGTTCATTTTGAATTTATTTCGTTTGAATGGAATATTTCAGTAGTGTATGGTTATGGTTTACCTTGTCACAGTTACATTTTCTTGATTTTTCAAAGTTCATTTTGAATTTCTTTCGCTGAAATGCAAGAGTTGGAATATTTCAGTAGTGTTTGGTTGTGGTTTACCTTGTCATAGTTACATTTTCTTGATTTTTCAAAGTTCATTTTGAATTTCTTTCGTTGAAATGCAAGAGTTTGAACATTTCAGTAGTGTTTGGTTGTGGTTTACCTTGTCACAGTTACATTTTCTTAATTTTTCAAAGTTCATTTTGAATTTCTCTCGTTGAAATGCAAGAGTTGGTATATTTCAGTAGTGTTTGGTTGCGGTTTACCTTGTCACAGTTACATTTTCTTAATTTTTCAAAGTTCATTCTGAATTTCTCATGTTGAAAAGCAAGAGTCGGAATATTTCAGTAGTGTTTGGTTGTGGTTTACCTTGTCACAGTTACATTTTCATGATTTTTCAAAGTTCATTTTGAATTTCTTTCATTGAAATACAAGAGTTGGAATATTTCAGTAGTGTTTGGTTGTGGTTTACCTTGTCACAGTTACATTTTCTTGATTTTTCAAAGTTCATTTTGAATTTCTTTCATTGAAATGCAAGAGTTGGAATATTTCAGTAGTGTTTGGGTGTTGTTTACCTTGTCACAGTTACATTTTCTTGATTTTTCAAAGTTCATTTTTAATTTCTCTCGTTGAAATGCAAGAGTTGAAATATTTCAGTAGTGTTTGGTTGTGGTTTACCTTATCGCAGTTACATTTTCTTGATTTTTCAAAGTTCGTTTTGAATTTCTTTCGTTGAAATGCAAGAATTGGAATATTTCAGTAGTGTTTGGTTGTGGTTTGCCTTATCACAGTTACATTTTCTTAATTTTTCAAAGTTCATTTTGAATTTCTTTCGTTGAAATGCAAGAGTTGGAATATTTCAGTAGTGTTTGGTTGTGGTTTACCTTGTCACAGTTACATTTTCTTGATTTTTCAAAGTTCATTTTGAATTTCTTTCGTTGAAATGCAAGAGTTGGAATATTTCAGTAGTGTTTGGTTGTGGTTTACCTTGTCACAGTTACATTTTCTTGATTTTTCAAAGTTCATTTTGAATTTCTTTCGTTGAAATGCAAGAGTTGGAATATTTCAGTAGTGTTTGGTTGTGGTTTACCTTGTCACAGTTACATTTTCTTGATTTTCCAAAGTTCATTTTGAATTTGTTTCGTTGAAATGCAAGAGTTGGAATATTTCAGTAGTGTTTGGTTGTGGTTTACCTTGTCACAGTTACATTTTTCTTGATTTTTCAAAGTTCATTTTGAATTTCTTTCGTTGAAATGCATGAGTTGGAATATTTCAGTAGTGTTTGGTTGTGGTTTACCTTGTCACAGTTACATTTTCTTGATTTTTAAAAGTTCATTTTGAATTTCTTTCATTGAAATGCAAGAGTTGGAATATTTCGGTAGTGTTTGCTTGTCGTTTACCTTGTCACAGTTACATTTTCTTGATTTTTCAAAGTTCATTTTGAATTTCTTTCGTTGAAATGCAAGAGTTGGAATATTTCAGTAGTGTTTGGCTGTGGTTTACCTTGTCAGAGTTACATTCTCTTGATTTTTCAAAGTTCATTTAGATTAGGTTAGATTAGGCTAGATCAAGTTAGATTAGGTTAAGTTAGGTTAGGTTAGGTTAGCCTACGTACGCGCGCGTACGTAGGCTAACCTAACCTAACTTAACCTAATGGCCTAACCTAACTCATGCATTTCAACGAAAGAAATTCAAAATGAACTTTGAAAAATCAAGAAAAATGTAACTGTGACAAGGTAAACCATAACAAAACACTACTGATATAGTCAAACTCTTTCATTTCAAATAAAGAAATTAAAAATGAACTTTGAAAAATCAAGAAAATGTAACTGTGACAAGGTAAACCACAACCAAACACTACTGAAATATTGCAACTCTTGCATTTCAGCGAAAGAAATTCAAAATGAACTTTAAAAAATCAAGAAAATGTAACTGTGACAAGTAAACCACAACCAAACACTACTGAAAAATTCTAACTCTTGCATTTCACCGAAAGAAATTCAAAATGAACTTTGAAAAATCAGGAAAATGTAACTGTGACAAGGTAAACCACAACAAACCACTACTGAAATATTCCAACTCATGCAGTTCAACGAAGAAATTCAAAATGAACTTTGAAAAATCAAGAGAATGTAACTGTGACAAGGTAAACCACAGTCAAACACTACTGAAATATTCCAACTCTTGCATTTCAACGAAAGAAATTCAAAATGAACTTTGAAAAATCAAGAAAATGTAGTTGTGACAAGGTATACCACGACCAAACACTACTGAAATATTAAATCTCATCCATTTCAACGAAAGAAATTCAAAATGAACTTTGAATAATCAAGAAGATGCAACTGTGACAAGGTAAACCACAACCAAACACTACTGAAATATTCAAACTCTTGCATTTCAACGAAAGAAAAACAAAATCAACTAAGAAAAATCAAGAAAATTTAACTCTGACAAGGTAAAACACCACCAAACACTACTTAAATATTCCAACTCTTGCATTTCAACGAAAGAAATTCAAAATGAACTTTGAAAAATCAAGAAAATGTAACTGTGACAAGGTAAACCACAACCAAACACTACTGAAATATTCCAACTCTTGCATTTCAACGAAGAAATTCAAAATGAACTTTGAAAAATCAAGAAAATGTAACTGTGACAAGGTAAACCACAACCAAACACTACTGAAATATTCCAACTCTTGCATTTCAACGAAGAAATTCAAAATGAACTTTGAAAAATCAAGAAAATGTAACTGTGACAAGGTTAACCACAACCAAACACCACCGAAAAATTCCAAATCTTACATTTCAACGATAGAAATTCAAAATGATCTTTGAAAAATCTAGAAAATGTAACTGTGACAAGGTAAACCACATTCAAACACTACTGAAATATTCGAACTCTTGCATTTCAACGAAAGAAATTCAAAATGAACTTTGAAAAATCAAGAAAATGTAACTGTGACACGGTAAACCAAAACCAAACACTACTGAAATATTCCAACTCTTGCATTTCAACGAAAGAAATTCAAAATGAACTTTTGAAAAATCAAGAAAATGTAACTGTGACAAGGTAAACCACAACCAAACACTACTGAAATATTCCAACTCTTGCATTTCAACGAGAAGAAATTCAAAATGAAACTTTGAAAAATCAAGAAAAATGTAACTGTGACCAGGTAATCCCCTTCCAAACACTACTGAAATATTCCAACTCTTGCATTTCAACGAAAGACATTCAAAATGAACTTTGAAAAATCAAGAAAATGTACCTGTGACAAGGTAAATCACAACCAAACACAACTGAAATATTCCAACTCTTGCATTTCAACGAAAGAAATTCAAAATGAACTTTGAAAAATCAAGAAAATGTAACTGTGACAAGTTAAACCACAACCAAACACTACTGAAATATTTCAACTGTTGCATTTCAACGAAAGAAATTCAAAATGAACTTTGAAAAATAAAAAAAATCTAAATGTGACAAGCTAAACCACAACCAAACCCTACTGAAATATTCCAACTCTTGCATTTCAACGAAAGAAATTCAAAATGAACTTTGAAAAATCAAGAAAATGTAACTGTGACAAGTTAAACCACATCCAAACACTACTAAAATATTCCAAATCTTTCATTTCAAATAAAGAAAATATAAATGGACATAGAAAAGAGATGAAATTTTGTCTATGTCAGGTTAAACCAAAACCACACAACACCGAAATATTCCATATCTTGCCTTTAATCAAAAAAAAATAAAAGTGATTTAAGAACATTCATGAACAAGTCAATGTGACATGGTCACCCCTAACCAAACACTACTGAAATATTCCAACTCTTGCATTTGAACGAAAGAAATTCAAATGAACTTTGAAAAATAAAGAAAATGTAACTGTGACAAGGTAAACCACAACCAAACACTAATGAAATATTCCAACTCTTGCATTTCTACGAAAGAAATTCAAAGTGAACTTTGAAAAATCAAGAAAAATGTAACTGTGACAAGGTAAACCACAACCAAACACTACTGAAATATTCCAACTCTTGCATTTCAACGAAAGAAATTCAAAATTAACTTTGAAAAATCAGGAAAATGTAACTGTGACAAGGTAAACCACAACCAAACACTACTAAAATATTCCAACTCTTGCATTTCAACGAAAGAAATTCAAAATGAACTTTGAAAAATCAGGAAAATGTAACTGTGACAAGGTAAACCACAACCAAACACTACTGAAATATTCCAACTCTTGCATTTCAATGAATGAAATTCAAAATGAACTTTGAAAAATAAAGAAAATGTAAATTTTACAATTTAAAACTCAAAAAAAAAATACATACAGAGTAAAACTAGTTAAATTAATAGAAAGAAATACAAAATGAACTTTGAAAAAAAACTAAACTGTAATTGTGACATGGTCAACCAAGAGCAAACACGAATGAAGTATTCCAAATCTTTCATTTAAAGGACATAAATTCAAAATGAAATAAAACCGCTCATGAGCAATTACCATGGTCACGGGCCCCCACCCTAAAACCCGACTGAAATATTCCAACTCTTGCATTTCCAGGAAAGAAATTCAAAATGAACTTTGAAAAATCAAGAAAATGTAACTGTGACAAGGTAAACCACAACCAAACACTACTGAAATATTCCAACTCTTGTATTTCAACGAAAGAAATTCAAAATGAACTTTGAAAAATCATGAAAATATAACTGTGACAAGTTAAAGCACAACCAAACACTACTGAAATATTCCAATTCTTTTATTTCAACGAAAGAAATTCAAAATGAACTTTGAAAAATCAAGAAAATGTAAATGTGAGAAGGTAAACTACAACCACACACTACTGAGATATTCCAACTCTTGCATTTCAACGAAAGAAATTCAAAATGAACTTTGAAAAATCAAGAAAATGTAACTGTGACAAGGTAAACCACAACCAAACACTACTGAAATATTCCAACTCTTGCATTTCAACGAAAGAAATTCAAAATGAACTTTGAAAAATCATGAGAATGTAACTGTGACAAGGTAAACCACAACCAAACACTTCTGAAATATTCCAAATCTTGCATTTAAACGAAAGAAATTCAAAATGAACTTTGAAAAATCAAGAAAATGTAACTGTGACAAGGTAAACCACAACCAAACACTTTTGAAATATTCCAACTCTTGCATTTCAACGAAAGAAATTAATAATTTAATTTTAAAAATAAATAAAATCTAACTGTGACTAGCTAAACCACAACCAAACTCTACTGAAATATTCCAACTCTTGCATTTAAATGAAAGAAATTCAAAATGAACATTGAAAAATAATGAGAATGTAACTGTGAAAAGGTAAACCACAACAAATCACAACTTAAATATTCCAACTCTTTAATTTCATCGAAATAAATACAAAATGAACTTTGAAAAATCAAGAAAATGTAACTGTGACACGGTAAACCACAACCAAACACTACTGAAATATTCCATCTCTTGCATTTCAACGAACGAAATTCAAAATGAACTTTGAAAAATCAAGAAAATGTAGTTGTGACAAGTTAAACCACGACCAAACACTACTGAAATATTCCATCTCTTGCATTTCAACTAAAGAAATTCAAAATTAAATTTGAAAAATCAAGAAAATGTAACTGTGACAAGTTAAACCACAACCAAACACTACTGAAATATTTCAACTCTTGCATTTCAATGAAATAAATTCAAAATGAACTTTGAAAAATCTAGAAAATGTAAATTTGACAAGGGAAACCACATCCAAACACTACTGAAATATTCCAACTCTTGCATTTCAACGAAAGAAATTCAAAATGAACTTTGAAAAATCAAGAAAATGTAACTGTGACAAGGTAAACCACAACCAAACACTACTGAAATATTCTAACTCTTTCATTTCATTGAAAGAAAATAAATAATAAAATAGAAAATTCAATACTCTTTATGTTTGAAAATGTATCCATCAGCCAAACTCTACTGAACTATCCCAACTCTTGCATTTCAATGACAGAAATTCAAAATTAACTTTTAAAAATCAAGAAAATGTATCTGTGACAAGGTAAACCAAAACAAAACACTACTGAAAAATTCCAACTCTTCATTTCAAGGAAAGAATTTCTATATGAACATTGTAGATTCAATATAATGTACCTATGTCAAGGTACAACTCGTCCAAACACTAATGATATATTCCAACTCTTTCATTTCAGCGTCCGAATTTAAAAATTAACTTTGAACAATAAAGAAAATGAATTTGTTACAAGGTAAACCACAACCACACACAGCTGAAATATTCCAACTCTTGCATTTCAACGAAAGAAATTAAAAATGAACTTTGAAAAATCAAGAAAATGTAGTTGTGACAAGGTAAACCACAACCAAACACTACTGAAAGATTCCATATCTTGCATTTCATCGATATAATAACAAATATAAAATATAATTAAATATTTTATGATAAATATAAAATTTTTACAACGAACCAGCAATACGTTAAATTAAATTAAAAAGATATAAATATAACTAAATTCAAAATTTTATTATAAAAATCTATAAAATTTATCTATTACAATGTAAAACAATTCCAAACTCTACTGAAATATAACAAATCTTGCATTTCAAAGAAAGAAATTCAAAATTAACTTTGAAAAATCAAGAAAATGTAACTGTGACAAGGTAAAACACAACCAAACACTACTGAAATATTCCAACTCTTGCATTTCAACGAAAGAAATTCAAAATGAACTTTGAAAAATCAAGAAAATGTAACTGTGACAAGGTAAACCACAACCAAACACTACTGAAATATTCAAACTCTAGCAATTCATCGAAAGAAATTCAAAATGAACTCTGAAAAATCAAAAAAATGTAACTGTGACAACGTAAACCACAGCCAAACACTACTGAAATATTCCAACTCTTGCATTTCAACGAAAGAAATTCAAAATTAAATTTGAAAAATCAAGAAAATGTAACTGTGACAAGGTAAACCACATCCAAACACTACTAAAATATTCCAACTCTTGCATTTCAACTAAAAAAATTCAAAATGAACTTTGAAAAATCAAGAAAATGTATCTGTGACAAGGTAAATCACAACCAAACACTACTGAAATATTCCAACTCTTCCATCTCAACGAAAGAAATTAAAAATAAACTTTGAAAAATCAATAAAATGTAACTGTGACACGGTAACCCACAACCAAACACTTCTGAAATATTCCAACTCTTGCATTTCAACGAAAGAAATTCAAATAAACTTTGAAAAATCAAGAAAATATAACTCTGACAAGGTAAACCCCAACCAAACACTAATGAAATATACCATCTCATGCATTTCAACGAAAGACATTCACTTTGAACTATGATAAATCATGACATTGTAACTGTGTCAAGATAAACCACGGCCATACACTACTGAAATATTCCAACTCTTGCACTTCAACGAAAGAAATTCAAAATGAACTTTGAAAAATCAAGAAAATTTAACTGTGACAAGGTAAACCACAACCAAACACTACTGAAATATTCCAACTCTTGCATTTCAATGAAAGAAATTCAAATGAACTTTGAAAAATAAAGAAAATGTAACTGTAACAAGGTAAAACACAACCAACCACTACTTACATAGAACAACTATTTCAATTAATAGAAAGAAATTCAAAATGATCTTTGAAAAATCAAAAAACTTTAAATGTTACAAGGTAAACCAAAACCAAACACTACTGAAAAACTCCAACTCTATCATATCAACGAAATAAATTCAAAATGAACTTTGAAAAATCAAGAAAATTTAACTGTGACAAGGTAAACCACAACCAAACACTACTGAAATATTCCAACTCTTGCATTTCAACGAAAGAAATTCAAAATGAACTTTGAAAAATCAATAAAATGTAACAGAGACAACGTAAAACAAATCAAAACACTACTCAATTATTCCAACTCTTGAATTTCAACGTAATAAATTCTAAAATAACTTTTAAAAATAATGAGAATTTAACATTGATAATGTAAACCACAACCAAACACTCCTTCCCTAGTAAAAAAATAGATATAATGCGTAAGTAATACAAAATGTAAAGTGAAACATCAACAAAAACTAACAGAGAAAACGAATATCACAAGAAAAAAATTCATAACTATTGAAAATCATGCGTTTATGCAAATGAAAATCAAAATGAAAATTGAGAAATATAGAAAATGTAATTTTCACAAGGTAAACCATAACCAAACACTACTGAAATATTCCAACTCTTGCATTTCAACGAAAGAAATTCAAAATGAACTTTGAAAAATCAAGAGAATGTAACTGTGACAAGGTAAACCACAACCAAACACTACTGAAATATTCCAAATCTTGTATTTCAAAGAAATAAATTCATAATTAACTTTGAAAAATCAATAAAATGTACCTGTGACAAGGTAAACCACAACCAAACCCTTCTGAAATACTCCAACTCGTGCATTTCAACGAAAGAAATTCAAATCAACTTTGAAAAATAAAGAAAATGTAACTGTGACAAGGTAAACTACAACCAAACACTACTGAAATATTCCAACACTTGCAATTCAACGAAAGAAATTCAAAATGAACTTTGAAAAATCAAGAAAATGTAACTGTGACAAGGTAAACCACAACCAAACACTAATGAAATATTCCAACTCTTGCATTTCAACGAAAAAAATTCAAAATGAACTTTGAGAAATCAAGAAAATGTAACTGTGACAAGGTAAACCACAACCAAACACTACTGAAATATTCCAACTCTTGCATTTCAAAGAAAGAAATTCAAAATGAACTTTGAAAAATCAGGAAAATTTAACTGTGACAAGGTAAACCAAAACCAAACACTAATGAAATATTCCAACTCTTGCATTTGAACGAAAGAAATTCAAAATGAAATTTGAAAAAACATGAAAATGTAAATGTGACAAGGTAAACCAAAACCAAACACTACTGAAATATTCCAACTCTTGCATTTAAACGAAAGAAATTCAAAATGAACTTTGAAAAATCAAGAAAATGTAGATGTGAATATTTAAACAACTACCACACACATCTTATAAATTAAAAAACGTTCTATAAATAAAAAGAAATACAGAATTAACAGTAAAAAATCAATAACAAGTAACTGTGACCACGTAATCAACTTACCAAAACAACTGAAATACTAAAAATCTTGCATTTCAACTAAAGAAATTAAAATTGAACTTTTAAAAATCAGTAAAATGTAACTGTGACATGGTAAAACAAAAACAAACACAAATGAAATATTCAAACTCTTGCATTTCAACGAAATAAATTCAAAATGAACTTTGAAAAATCAATAAAATGTAAATGTGATAAGGTAAACCACAACCAAACACTACTGAAATATTCCAACTCTTGAATTTCAAAGAAATAAATTCAAATGAAATTTGAAAAATCATGAAAATGTAACTGTGACAAGGTAAACCACAACCAAACACTACTGAAATATTCCAAATCTTGCATTTCAACGAAAGAAATTCAAGTTGAACTTTGAAAAATCAAGAAAATGTAACTCTGACAAGCTAAACCACAACCAAACACTACGGAAATATTCCAACTCTTGCATTTCAACGAAAGAAATTCAAAATGAACTTTGAAAAATCAAGAAAATGTAACTGTGACAAGGTAAACCACAACCAAACACTACTGAAATATTCCAACTCTTGCATGTCAACTAAAGAAATTCAAAATGAACTTTGACAAATCAAGAAAATGTAACTGTGACAACGTAAACCACAACCAAACAATACTGAAATATTCCAACTCTTGCATTTCAACAAAAGAAATTAAAAATGAACTTTGAAAAATCAAGAGAATGTAACTGTGACAAGTTAAACCACAACCAAACACTACTGAAATATTCCAACTCTTACATTTCAACGAAAGAAATTCAAAAAGAACTTTGAAAAATCAAGAAAATTAAACTGTTACTATGTAAACAACAAAAATAAAAGACTGAAATAGTAAAAATCTTTATTTTAATCTATATATATTCAATATATTCTTTGAAAAATCAAGAAATTTTAACTTTGAAAAGGTAAACCTCTACCAAACAATACTGAAATATTCCAACACTATCATTTAAACGAAAGATATTCAAAATGAACTTTGAAAAATCAAGAAAATGTAACTGTGACAAGGTAAACCACAACCAAACACTACTGAAATATTCCAACTCTTGCATTTCAACGAAAGAAATTCAAAAATGAACTTTGAAAAATCAGGCCTTTGGGGTGCCGGGGGCCCTTTGGGGGGGGGGGGGGGGGGAGGGGGTCGTTCTGTGTCTCAATGCACAAAAAAAGTATAAAAAATGGGGGAGGGAAGGGGAGGGGAGGAGGGGAGGAGGAGGGGAGGAGGAGGAGGGGAGGGGAGGGGATGGGGAGGAGGGGAGGGGAGGGGAAGGGGAGGAGGAGGGAGGAGATGGAGGGAGAGGGGCCCCTTTGGGGGGGAAGGGGCCCTTTGGGCCCCGGGGGGGCTGGGGGAACCTTGAGGGCCGGGGGGCCCTTTGGGAGCCCAGTGGACCTTTGAGGACCAGTGGCTTCCTTCGGGGTTGGGGTAGAGGGATTGGAACCCTTTGGGGTTGGGGTATGGGGGATCGGAACCCTTGGGGTTGGGGTAGAGGACCTCACAACACTGTTCAAAGGAAACTTGTGTATTATAACGACCACACTCAAAACCTCTTCCAAAATCTCTTCCAAAATCATCTTTGAAAATGTCTCTAACTTTTTCGCCGAAATAATTCCATAACCTGTCTACAACGGTTTCGCCCAAATAATCCCTAAACGTAATTCAGCGTGTTCCTATTGTTTTTGGCATCTCTGCTCTAATGCATTTCAAATTAATAAGAAACCTGATTCCCGCGCTAAAACAATTCATCGCTAAGATGTTTCTTGGAGAATTGTTTCCAAGGCCTTTGGTTATTAATATCCTTTGGAGTTTGACCAAAAGAGTTGTTTTCGAGGCAAAGACATTAATGGCTTGGATCTATTCCTGGAGAATCGTTTCTAGGAGAAAATTTTTAAAGTCTGACAGATGATGTCATTGGTTGATTGATCTGTCAAGAAAGAGGAATTAATTTGTTGTTTCTAAGGGGAATTATTGATTCACGATAGGTGAATTGTGGTCGACAGCACAGGTGTTCCAAATTCCTGGACGGCATAACATTCGCCTCGAGCAGCAACAACAAATACTATTTCTGGATCATAACATTTGCATCGAGCAACAACAAGAAGGAAGTGTCATTGCCCGGTCCCACATTAGACTCAATAATCCATCAAAGTGAGAAAGTTCCTGTTTTTCACATTCTCACTGACAAAGACCATAAAAACATCAAATAAATCGATCAACACACATAACCATCCATGAAAACAGACATAAATGTGACAAAGTTCCTGTTTTTCCAAGTGAGAAAATTCATGTTTCTTCATTCTCAGTGAGAAAACCATAAACCACGTGGTCCTGTCACGAGTAGAACCCCCCTCTCTACTACTGACGCCGTTATAACTAATGTCATTAAATAGTTGTTACTTCTAACGAAATTTATGGCTATAACCTACGGTGATGACGCTATTCATCATCTTGTATACGAAAATGTAAGATTTTGTCAAAGAATTGATTTTATGCTAAATATTGTGTCTTTTTACCTACAAAAGCCACTAAATGTAGCAATTTCCTTCAAAGTGAGGCTTTAAACAGTTCTGTATGTTGTTCCAATACCCAGCTAGCGATAGAGGAAAAAAATGGACAACAGTGAACTTATCAGTGCTGCCTATACAAAAAAGCGGATTTTCCTTATTGCTCAAGTAAGAGGACTGCAAGTTTCGTGTATAAGGTTTTCGGTCAGTGCGATTCCAGCAGTTTACTTTTTATTTCCATCCAATTTGTTTTCATAATAATTAATTTTGGGTTATTACGGGTCAAGGTTCGTCCTTTACTAGGACGCAGCTGCCGCTGGAACAGTGATTCTACGACGTCTAAATCATCCCCAAATAGTCAGTAAGTAGTAAGGGCGCGTAATATTTATGCAACAGCCTGGTCATATTCATTTAACACGTGACTATTACTGTTCTAATACGAAATTAATCAAAAAAAACTTTTTGCACAAAATATGTTTTTCAAAAAAAAGTAAATAACTCCATTAAACCAAAATGAACAAACACCGAATCAAATAATCTACAAGGCATACAACTACCACAAATCAGTATCAATAAATAAATGAAACCCAAAACAAACAGAAACTAAAATAAGTCAAAATCCAAACGAGAAGAAATTAATCTGATTATGCGATCTCTGTAATAATAATTACAACAACCTGGTCATATTCATTTATAGGGTTCTACATAGGTCAACCTAGGGTTCTAAACCCTATGCTTTCTAAAAGTCAGAATATAATTCGTACTTTACTGGAAAAAATCAAATAAATTTACTGAAAAAAAAATGTGCATTGTCAGTCTAATATACATATGCTGATATATATTCCTTAGAATCTTAATTAATATTTGTTTTCTTAAAGTTATACGTGAAAACATTTAAAAGAGTTTTTTCAGTAAAGTTCAAATTATATTCTGGCTTTTAGAAAGCATAGGGTTTAGAACCCTACACAGATTAAGCTCTGCTCGTTTTGTCTTTGATTTCTGTTTAGTTTCTGTTTGTTTTGGGTTTCATTTATTTATTGATACTGATTTGTGGTAATTGTATGCTTGGTAGATTATATGATCCTATTTTTGTTCATTTTTGGTTTAATGGAATTCTTTACTTTTTTTGAAAAACTTATTTTGTGCAAAACGTTTTTTTGATTAATTTCTGTTCTTTTTATATTAACATTGTCTTTTTCAGGGAGAAAGACTGAGCCTATTCTAAAATTAAACAAACATCCCTTCAATTAAAACCTTAAATACCCGCTGGGCATAACTTACAACCCCTGCCCATAATCACAGGGGTTTGTTTCAACCCCAAAAGTCTTGTTATATGATATTTAGACTATTTTGAATAGAATGGCTATCTCAAAATTTCTATTAGACGCATTTTGGGACAACATGACGTGTGTGTAGGGGGGAAAGGGTAGCTGCTCTCTGATCACTTTGACTCTTAAAAAGAGCACTAGAACGTCTGATTACCAATCCAATGAGCCCCCTTTGAATTTTATATGACCACAGTTTCAATAAAAAAAAATACCTATATGTCCCCAGGGCACAACCCCTGCTCTGAGGGCTGAGGGGATTTTTTATCCTCAAAGACATAATCTCTAGACCTTTCTGATAGGTTTAACAAAATGGCTATATCAAAATTTTAATTGGAAGTGTTTGGGGAAATGATAGTCGTGGAGGGAGGCATTTGCCCTTTGATCAATTTCCACTAATAAAAATGGCACTAGTCTTCTCAATTTACAATCGAATGAGCCCTTTTTGAAGCTTCTATGACAAAACTTTCTATAAAAATGTTATGTGCCCCAAGGGCATAACTTACGACCCTTGTCATGTGGGCCATGGGGGGGGGAGGGTTGTCATCCTCAAATAAATAATTTCCAGACCTTTCAACTACGCTGAACAAAATGGCCATATCAAAATTTTGATCGGAAATTTTTTGGGAAATGATGGGCGTTGGGGGGGGGGGTTCTCTCTCTGATTACTTTCTACTACTAAAAAGGACATTAGCCCTCTCAATTTACAATCAAAAGAGCCCTTTTTGAAGTTTTTACGACAACACTTTCTATATTACATTGTATGCCCCCAGGGCATAACTTACAACCTTAGCCCTAAGGACTGTTGGGGATTGTCATACTCAATAACATAATTCCCGGACCCTTGAACTACGTTCAATAAAATTGCTATATCAAAATATTGATCGGAAGTGTTTGGGGAAATGATGGGTATGGAGAGGGGGCATTCGCCCTCCGATTGCTTTTGACTAGTAATAAGGGCACTAGCCCTCTCAATTCCCTTTTGAATGAGTCCTTTTTGAAGTTTCTACGACAACGCTGGCAAAGACCTAGTTTCTAGAACTTTCAACTACGTTGAAAAAAATGGCTATTTCAAAATTTTGATTGGATGTGTTTGGGAAAATGATGGGCGTGAGAGGGAGGTTAGTTGTCCTCTCATGAGTTTCAACTAGCCTATTAAAAAGGGCACTATCCCTTTTAATTTCCAATTGAATGAGCCTTTTTTGAAGTTTCTAAGACAACATTTTCTATAAAAAAAACCTTTTATGACCCAGAGCATAACTTACAATTTTAGCCCAGAGATGCGGTAGACAAAGTTTTAAGAGAAGAACAGTGCGGTTTAAGAAAAGTTAGAGAATGCGTCGACCAAATTTTCACTCTTAGGTTAATAATTGAGAAGTGCCTGAGTTGTCTAACGCCTTTGGTCCTTGGTTCTATAAATTTTGGGTAAGTGTTCGATTCTGTTTATAGAAGGGCTAAAGCAAAGGCTTTATCACTGCAAGGTATACCAAAAAAATGCATTAAAATGACTAAAACTATTCACGATAATAACAAGGCTGTAGTCAAGGTAGGAAATGAGATTAGCAGCTAGTTTTGTATTAAATCAGCAGTTAAGCAGGGATGCGTTCTATCTCCCTTTATATGGATCATTTTGATGGATCTTGTATTAAGAGGTCACATGAAAGGAAATGGGAGACCATGGAATCAAATGGGAAGGAAAAAGTCTCCCGGGGTTTGATTATGATGATGATTAAGCATCCTAGAGGAAAGTGTGAGAAAAATGAATTATTTTTGGAGGTATTGCGAGTTCAGTGTGATAGAACAGGTTTGAAAATTAATGTTAAGAAGACTAAGTCACTAAGGCTAGGAATAAGGGAATATGAAAAGGTGACGTTGGGTGATGAAAAGATTGATCAAGTAGGCAGCTTCGCTTACATTGGTAGTATTATTAGTAAAGATGGTGGAAGCAGTGAAGATGTTAAAAGCAGAATAGTCAAGGCTCAGGGTGTTTTTCACGATTAAAAAATACACAGTTTTCACAGTTTGGAAGAAAAGGAAGATAAGTCTGCAAACCAAGATTAGAATATTAGAAGCTACAGTGATGACAGTAGTCAAATATGGCTCTGAAGTATGGATGCCTCGAAAAGCGGATGAAGATTTGCTAGATGTATTCCAGAGAAATTGCTTAAGGATTGTTCTGGGTATGACCCGGATGACTGACCGTATTTCAAACAATGGGCTGTACGAAAAATGTGGTTCAATACCGCTCTCTAGGGATATAATGAAAGAAAGGTTGAGATGGCTAGGGCACGTTGTGCGGATGAAGGATGGCAGATTGACGAAGATTGTTCTTTTCGACCAGCCGTCTAGGGCTAAACGGAAAGCAGGTCGTCCTTGTCCTGGGTGGAAGGACATCATATCGAAAGATTTAAAGGAAATGGGAACTTCGTGGGAAGGTGTAAAAAGGGAGGCTTTGAATAGGTTGGGATGGAGGAGGAGCGTGCGTAGCTGTGTTGTAAGCCAAATCATAAGCATCCTAGTTTACCCTGCGCTAGACAGGCTATTCGAAACTTCCGGCGGACACTGTGGGTCACGGTGATCAGGAAGGTGGAGGCCCTTGATCGGTAACCCTCTATGTACCTGAGACAACAAACCCGGGGCAAGTTGGAGGTAAAGGATAGTCCCTAGCTGAGGTTGGGTGAGCGGGATATCTCTCAAAAACACCATGGACAAGAAAAATCATAAAAAACCGTTTTCTGAAGAGGGTTCCTTTGACTATTTGTGAAAAAAGATAATCAGGGATGACCATAATTCCAAAACTCGTCTGATAACTGCCTCTAGAGAAAGTCATCGGGTATTGGCGATCCGCAACAATTTGTAATTCGTAGACTGGAGGAACTCCTGTACCTGGTTGAGCTCTGTGATTCTTTTTGGGCTTCCTGCAACAAAGTTTACAAGATCTTTCATGAAGAGCTCCAATCCGTCAGGAAGAAAATTGGATGCATAGCAAGCACACAGCACAAGTGAATGGCTTGTGCGTCCAAGTGTAAAAAGGTGCGGTAATGATTCGTGAAGCAGTGCACATAGTCCAGCATGAACCCCGGTATTTACAGATGCATTGTCATAGGCAATCCCCATCAAATTGTAGACTGGAAATCCAATGTCTTTGAGGTAAGTTTGTATTAGATTTTTCAGTTCCTCACTTGACGCATCAGTCACTTTTACCAGACCTAATAACTCCTCCTTCACTAAAAAAGTTTCAGGATGCTTGTACTATACAATCATGACAAGCATTTTTGCTTAACACTTGTCTGTTGTCTCTTCCAATGTGAACAAAAAATATGCAGTAGTAAGACGGTCCTATAAAGTCTGACACACCTGCGGAGCCGTAGGTCATTAATCACTCCCTTTATTTTTGTTCTTTTAAGCTTCACCTGACGAAGAATATTTAAGTCCGGTACAGACACCTTTAGAACTAGTTTTAAGGAATCAGCTTTCTTAAAAGGTATATCCTCAGCAGCAAACCATGCCACAAGGCGCATTTGGCACATAGAGACGGCATGCCTTTTCTGCAATGCAGACTCAAAAAGGGGTTAATTGGCGTCTGACTTCCGTCAATCTTTACCTTCTATTTGTGGGATTCCCTCTGGCTGTGAACAATCATATTGTATTTTGTCCCCGTCAGAGTTTTACAGCAGAACTTGCACCATGCACTTTTGCCGTCATGTGGTGATCTTACCACAAAATGTTTCAGCTTTTCATCTTGTTTCAACGAACAAACAAAGCTTCGTTTTCTTTGTGCTACTTGTGATTTTTTACGTTAGAACCAGCAACTATTTTTGACTTGTCTGGAACACCAACAGTACCGATCCCTAGCTCTTCTATCTCAATTTAAGAACTACTCAAATAAGTATCAGAAGTATCAGCTACTACTTCGACCTCCCGCTTTTTTGGTCCTGCTTTCTTCCTTTTATGTTTAGCATCAACGCCTGTTTTATCTGCAATATCAACATTACCAGCCAACAGCTCTTCTGATGCATTATCACTTTCATCGCTGCTTGACTCAAGATTAAAACCATCACCTATTCCTTCGCCAAGAATGCGAAATCTCTTGCTTTTGGTACAATGCACAGCCAGAGGTGTAGCCTTGTATCGATCATTGCCGACAGTATTTAATATGTTGATTTTTGGTGATCCTTCTTCTCTTTGGTCCCCATTATCTCCACTTAGTTTTTGTTTTGCATCAGGGACTTTTCCAAGGTTTCCACTGGTACCACATCTAGAATCAACAACGTCAACTGCTTCAGAGATTTGTGGTATTGAGGTTTGGGGTCTTGTTAAGGTTTTCAAAAAGAAGCCACCAATGCACCTTTGTTTTTTCTTTGAATTTTCACTCATGACACCTGAAAACAATTTTCTTTTACACTGACCATATATAGTTAAATCAGCTCCTTTTCTCATATGTCTATTCTGGTCCAATTTTTACAGAAGTACCCTGAAAAATGAGCTGCTTTGGCAAATTCATGATTTACAAGATTAGTGATTTTAGTCAGACTGAAAATGGCAATTTTGTTGAAAAAAGAAAAAGAAAATATAATGAATTACAAAAAAACAAAGAATCACAGTAACATGTGATTTCCAAGATGTTTTAAGCATAGTATTCAGCATTCAAATATACTCTCAGATACTCATCTTTAGCATTTCATATTTTACCGGAAGTCTGCATAAATTTGGAATATAGGACCACAATGAAATAGCTAAGAAATTAAAAAAGCATTTATTTAGAATTAAATCCTCTATCTGAATATAACAGTCCCTTCGTAAAACCTTTTGAACAAAAACAAAACAACCTAGAGGTAGTCTTTATATTGGAAACCAGGTCTACTGCATATCCAGTATTATTTTTTTTTTTGTATTACTTTCAGTAAAAGGCTAGTTAATTTTAAAGAAAACTATGCTGCATTGGTTGAGGGGCTATAATTTTTTTTTATTAAAGAAGAATTAAATGAGAGAAACTTCAAATTCAACTGTTTAATACATTGTCTTAGCTAAAGCCAAACAGAAAATGGAATAGACATCCTTGGATACATGTGCAGTGGCCAAAGTAACTAGCCAATTTCTGGGGAGGGCAAATGTATATGCCAACAGAATGTTTTTCTCATTTAATATAAATCATCAGGTGGATGCAATTTTTTTCTGCAGAGAAGTGCTGGAGATTTCAGAAATCTTATCACTAAACAATAGGTTTGTTTTCGATCTCTGGTCATAGTTCTGTTCTCAGGTTTCTGGTTTGACAAAAAATGCATATTTCTTTCCTGTTCTCTGTTTTCTGGTACACTAAAGAACTGTGATGCATGGCAAAATGCATAGAAAATAATTAATTTTTACTATATTTTTGCACACTAAGGAGGGAAAGCATAGTGGAATCACTTTAAAAATTATATATATATATATATATATATATATATATATATATATATATATATATATATATATATATATATATATATATATATATATATATATATATATATATATATATATATATATATATATATATATATATATATATATATATATATATATATATATATATATATATATATATATATATATATATATATATATATTATTTTATTTATAACCCACTGTACAATAAATGTAAAATAGTGGAGTAATACAAACACAAAAAAAAGAAGAAAAAGAACAACGACAATCTAACCACAAATATAATCACTAATAAAAAAAACGGATAAGACTGTGATGTGGGCCCAACCGAAAACTAGCATCCTGACTGATCTTCGCTTGCACCATTTCAAGCGAGGACAGAATTGCTGTTGCACCATAACGACCAACAAGGCGCCTATTGCGCACAGCAAGCGGCAAATACAATAGAAACTTACAGTACCTAACATAATTAACCTTCATTTGCTTCAGATCATGCTTAGTAAAAAGCGGGTAAAGCCCAGAAGCGGATAAAATTGCATATTCACAGAAACTGCAGTAAAGTTTAGCAAGACCATGGCTATTAAAACGTCCACGGTATGCAACTATTTTCCCATAACCAGCTTTAAGCTTATCCTTCGAATCACAAATAAATTTACGCCGGATGCTTCCTACGGATTCACAAATGGAAATACCAAGCCATTTAATAACAGGGACACTAGGTACCGTAAAGGTGTAGCAAGCAAGGGAAGTAGCAGCGGGATTAACAGCGTTGAAGAGTAAATATTCACATTTCAAAGTATTTAATGATAGGCCTATTTCACTAAGCATAGATCCAACCATGCTAACATTCCGTTCAAGCCTCCTTTTGGAACGACTAATCAGGAGGAGGTCATCAGCATATGCTAAATAAGACACTTCAGAAAAACCAAAAAAACAACTGGAGGGAATCTTATTAATCACACTCGAAATACAAGCATTAAAAACATGAGGCGAAAGAACTCCTCCTTGCCTAGCCACGCATTTAACAGGAATATTTCCAAAAGCACGTCCATTCGATTCTAATCTCACATATGAATTTGAATACCAAAAACGTAGCAGAGAAATAATCGATGGGTTTATACCAAGCTGATGTAAAGAATAAAAAGCCTGAGGGTGCACAACACTGTCGAAAGCTTTAGATATGTCTAAAGCACATATATGTAATGATTGACCTTTCGTTTGTGCATCCTAAAAAGGAGAGCAAGCACCCGATGTGCATGTTG
Organism: Artemia sp. Qi Xiang Cuo; assembly: GCF_049724085.1. Taxonomy (NCBI): domain Eukaryota; kingdom Metazoa; phylum Arthropoda; class Branchiopoda; order Anostraca; family Artemiidae; genus Artemia; species Artemia sp. Qi Xiang Cuo. Next base: position 282,346 of record NW_028300616.1, read on the forward strand.
ACAAGAAATCCCCTTTCTAAATCCAAACTGATTAGCATCATAATTCACAAAATCAATAATATAAGGAAGAAGCCCATATTCAAAAAGTTTGCTAATATTGCAGGCGACAGTAATAGGCCTATAAGAATCACATTTATTTACATCTTTTCCTCTCTTTACAATTGAGGTAACAGTGCCACATAGGAAACTATCAGGCACTAAAGAACAGCAAAGACACATTTAAAAAATAGCTGCAAATGTTTTACTAGTTCCCAAGAATCTTTCCGTAAATGAAAAACACTTATACCATCAATATCAATAGACTGAGACTTCAGCCGCCTGATCAAATCAGTAATTATATCAGCTGACACAGGAGGGACGTGCTTTTGTTGCATTTTTTTGGGAAGGCACTTAGCAAGGAGTTGGGAATATTGGCTATGTACAACGAAATTAACACGGGAAAAAATATTAGAATAATGTTGGATCCAAGCTGATTGCAGAATATTATCACTCTTATAATCAGTAAACTTAGAAGAATTCGTCACAAACTTCCACTCTTTCGAACTGTTTGGAAAATTAACTCCAGCTTCACGGACGGACCGTAGTTGTCTTTTATAAGCCGTTTTCGTTTTACGTTTAATATCAAAAACAGTACCACGAGAGGGACGCCCACAAGCAATCTAAATCCGTAACCATTGCTTGGCCTGCTTTTTCACTTTTTTCAAAAGAGGGTCATAAATCCAGACAAACTTTCGCGTGTTGGACCGAATACGTTCAATTGCGACAGCTACTTGTTCGTTTTTTTTCAAACATAAAATTATTTGATGATAATACGTATTCAATTGCAAACGAGCACTGGGTGAGGTAACTCCGCAACAGAGGAGGTTATAAGGCACATTAATTGTACTCAGCAGGCTTGCAAGCGTGGCCACATATAGAGGCCAATCACATCGATTCCAACTTCGCCGTTGAAACCACTTTTTTTCTACGGATTGGGGAGCATTTATTACTAGTTTAGATGTTACTGACACACACAAAGATATGGGTGTGTGGTTAATAATCTCTTTCATCTTTATCAACGTGGACAGTTGAAGTTGTAACACCAGCAGAGCATACACAGTAGTCAAGGTTAGACCAGGAGCCGCTGGCTTGTATGTAAGTAAATGGAAGATCTTTTGTCAGAATCCGGAGACCAAGGGGGAGGCACTAGAGCAGTGAATCGGATCGGGGGGAGAACATTGTCATGTCACAGTTCATGTCACCCATTAGTAGCCAATCATAACCAAGTTTCTCAATACCCGATACCAAATTTTTCAATTTTTTGCATGCTTTAACAAAATGGGTGAATGACGCAAGATTATTCTTATTATGCGGCAAATAAACATTGACTAGTACAAGATCATCAATCCTGACGGCTAAATAAATATCATCAGATCCGTAATACTGTGGGGAAAGGGAAGAGAGTTTCCGATTCAGCACGCAAGCCAACCCACCGGAGGGACGACCACGAGTTCTTCGGGCATTTGTAGAAAAAACAATGTGGCCGGGGCTACGTCGAAGGAAATTTACGCTCACAGCCGGCAATAAATGTTCTTGAAAAAGGACTACATCAAATGTATCAAAAAGATTATCAATAGAAATGTCCTTATCTTTGGTCCCATTAATATTAAAAGAACAAATAGAGATAGGCAAAGATATCATTTGGCAATACCTTTGGTAGCAATAGCACGCAACTTGGGACATCGCAAACTATATGACACATGGTCTCCACCACAGTTAGTGCATTTAGTGGACAACTGACAGGGAGAGTCCTTTGATGATTCGTAGGGATTGGAGCATCGGGATAATTTCACGACTGGGCTTCTACAGTTGGCAACTACGTGGTCAGGAGAACGGCATGTATGGCAGCAAAACAGGTCCTGAAAATACTCAAAAACGCGCAAAAAGTCATAATCAACTTTCAATCCAGTTTTAATGGCATTGATCTTAGGTGCAACATCTACAAACGAAATTCTGAGTGCATGGGAAGTTCCAAGCCTTGTTACGTCAGAAACTCCAGGGTATTCAGTAAGGCGAGAGATATCGTAATCAGTGCCTATACCCTTTAATAGACCAAAATAATTCTTTTCGATAAGTTTGGCTTTAGAGTTCGCTAAAACTGAGGGCACAGCCTTGCAAACATCATTCACGGCCAAATTATCGATTCTTACAACAAGTTTATCGTTAGACAACCGTATGCTGCTAATTGCCTCATGACCGGAGATCTTGTCAATTACCTCTCTACGTTTTGCTGGGTTATTCAAAACCTTAGGCACATCCGAGATAACAACTGTGGCTAGATTATCATTCGCGGGGACAGTAGGTAATGCCGGGAAATTCATATCATAATTTGTGAGCTTAGAATCAATAACTTCTTGAGTTCGGTCAATTTTATTAATCTTGATAGCTAAGCGTGAATATGCTACAGCCGGTATGGTAGGAACTTCGATTGGAAGTCGAATCACATAAATAGGAATAGTTATGTTCTCAGAATCACATTTCCGGATTAAATCAATCATATCTCTGATATTGTTTGTAATTGCTTTATTGCCAACGCGCTTAGGACAACAGTCATCTGGAACTGTAGCTGAATATAATTCAATCTTTGCAGTTGAAACAGCCGAATTCTCGAAAAAATCAACCGCATGACTCACGATGATATCGTCGTCAATTCCCGCTTCAAAATTCACTTGGATAAAGTTCAAAACAGGCAAATAAACATACCTGTCATTATCGCTTGCAACACTCATAGTCCGCTTTAAACCGGTTTATCTAGGCAGGCAATTCACATCACGTCTTATCTTGGCAAGAGCTAAATGAATACTGATATATATATATATATATATATATATATATATATATATATATATATATATATATATATATATATATATATATATATATATATATATATATATATATATATATATATATATATATATATATATATATATATATATATATATATATATATATATATATATATATATATATATATATATATATATATTGAGAAGGGGACAGCCCTATTCATATACGAAATAATTTCTGTTCGTTTTAAGTTTTAATGTCGCTCCATTTAGCTCTTGCTAAGACAAGGCGTGATGTGAATTGCCTGCCTTCAAAAACAATCAGAAATTAAATTTGAAAAAAAAAATTAAATTAAAAAAAAACTTTTTAATTGAAAATAAGGAGCGACATTAAAACTTAAAACGAACAGAAATTATTTCGTATATGAATAGGGCTGTCCCCTCCTCAAATATATATATATATATATATATATATATATATATATATATATATATATATATATATATATATATATATTTGAGGAGGGGACAGCCCTATTCATATACGAAATAATTTCTGTTCGTTTTAAGTTTTAATGTCGCTCCTTATTTTCAGTTAAAAAGTTTTTTTTTAATTTAATTTTTTTTTTTCAAATTTAATTTCTGAACGTTTTTGAATTAATGCAGCTTTGATGTTGGCTCACCGTACATGAATAATTAAAACGAAATTTGCATATTAATTTTACTTTTTTTGGCTAAATGGGTTTCTCGAACCTTTAACTTACGTAACGAACTTCTATATTCGTGTATTTTTATTACGTATATTGGGGCCCCTAGTCAATACCTCGCTCTTTACGCCAAAGTTCAAATTTGTTCCAGTTTTCTAAGAATGACCCCTTACATTTTTTTTTAACTAGTATAACCGTAAATCAAATAAATGCTGACGAAATCAAGAAACGGGGAAACATATGGGAATAATGCAGTTCGTCTATCTATACGTCTGCATATTAGAGGTGCTGGGAGGTAAGTATAGCGAAATCGCTTTCAAAGTTTGATAACTACAATTTTTGCCTATTATAAAAGTATGAACTGTATTATTAACATATCTCCTATTCAATAGCCCTAATTTTAGGCTTATACTATATACGAGTATACTCGTATATATTACTTTATAGTATTATAAACTAAGTAAATATATATAGTATTTATGTTTATATATATATATATATATATATATATATATATATATATATATATATATATATATATATATATATATATATATATATATATATATATATATATATATATATATATATATATATATATATATATATATATATATATATATATATACAATTGAGCAATATCACCTAACATTAAATTTTTACTTACTTAAATTTCTCTCAGCTCCTTTCCCGTGAAGAAAATTTCAAACTGAAGGAATTTACCCTGGGTGTTTGACAACTTGGCTTTTGTTTTGATTTTAGACCATCAACAATCGTAAGGTTTCATTTTGGTAACTTTTCATTGAGGTTTTTGTATGACGTTCGGAAGCCGGAAGTAAGTTTTTATGAAAAAGGCGACAGCTTGTCTGTTATCTTGACCGTGGCGAGTAAAAATCAGGGTTAATAATACCATTTATAGGTGAAAGAATTTTGAAGGAATTTTCAGAAAGTTTGTTTCAGGGAAGAGCAAGCAACCCCGGAAAATACAATACAGAACTTAAAAAATAAGTAGATATAAGTCTTAGCACCCATTTGGTGATCAGTGACATTTTTCAATGAAAGTAATTTGTTTTACGTCATAAATATGGAAAAATGTCCAAAAGTGTCCTTTATTTCAAAAAGCTACCTTTTTTTTACCCAATAGTGTCCCTCAGGGTGAAAAAGTGTCCAAAAGACACTAAAAGAGTCCATTTGGCATCCCAGGTCCTGAGGGCACGGAGGGGGGCTATCATTCTCAAAGACCTAATTTCCATAATTTTCAACTACGTTGAACAAAATTATTATCTCAAAATTATGATTGGATGTGTTTGGATAAATGGTGAGCGTGGAAGGGGTGTTAGTTGCCTTCCAATCACTTTCGACTATTAAAAAGGGCACTAGCCATTTCAATTTCCAATCGAATGAGTCCCTTTTGAAGTTTCTACGACAACGCTTTCTATGAAAACCTTATATGCCCCCTAGGACCCAACTTATAACCTTGCCCTGACGGCTGTGGGGGAGGTTTTCATCCTCAAAGACCTAATTTTCAGAACTTTCAACTACGTTGAACAAAATGGCTATCTCAAAATGTCGATTGGATGTGTTTGGCGAAAAGGTGGGCATAAGAGAGGGGTTTGTTGCCCTCCAACCACTTTCGACTGTCAAAAAGGCCTCTAGTCCTTTAATTTCCAATCAAATAAGCCCTTTTTGAAGTTTCTATGACAACGCTTTCTATAAAAACCTTATATGCCCCCAGTGCATAACTGACAACCCTTGCCCTGAGGGCTGTTAGGCAGTGTTCTCCTCAAAAACATAATTTCTATCGGGAAATTAACTAGACTGAACAAATTGGGTATCTCAAAATTTTGATTGGATGTGTTTGGGGTAATGGTGGGCGTGGGAGGGGTGTTAGTTGCCTTCCAATCACTTTCGACTGTGAAAAAGGCACTAGCCATTTCAATTTCCAATTGAATGAGCCCGTTTTGAATTTTTTTACGACAACGCTTTCTATGAAAACCTTATACCCTAGCCTATAACCCTTGCCCTGAGGGCTGTGGGGGGAGGGGGTGGGATCATCCTCACTAATTTTCACACCTTTCAACTACGTTGAACAAAATGGCTATCTCAAAATTTTGATTTGATGTGTTTGGGGAAAAGGTTGGCGTGAGAGGGGGGTTAGTTGCCCTCTAATCACTTTCGACTATTAAAATGGGCACTAGCCATTTAAATTTCCATTCGAATGAGCCTTTTTGAAGCTTATACGACAACGCTTTCTATAAAAATCTTATATGCCCCCAGGTCATATCTTACAACCTTTGCCCTGAGGGTTGTGGGGGAGTGTCCTCCTCAAAAACATAATTTCTATCTGGAAATCAACTACGCTGAACAAAATGGCCAATAAAAATTTTGATTGGATGTGATTGGGGAAATGGTGGGCGTGGAAGGGGTGTTATTTGCCTTCCAATTACTTTCGACTATTAAAAAGGGCACTAGCCACTCCAATTTCTAATCGAATGAGCACTTTTCGAAGTTTCTACGACAATTCCTTCGATACGAAGTGCCCTGGTCTAAAACCAAAAAATAAATAAAAATACATTGTGCCAACATCGTTCTTTACTTAGGCAGCGCGATTGTGCTGCCTATGATTTTTGTCTTCTATTGAACATTTCTGCTGCACTGCATCTCTCCATCCTCCTCTTTGCACAGAAAATCTGAACAAGCTTTCACAGAGATTAAGAACATCAAGACAAACAAAAATAAATGTTTTATAAATATAGCCAAACTCGTATATAGAATTCATTGAGCGGCCTTGGGATAACTTGCAGACCTTGCATAAGAGACCCGAATAAACAACAAGAAACCGAATTCTGCTTTCACGGAAATCTTCGATAAACTATATAGATTCTCCTGTGGGCATCAGCCCTACCCATCTTTGTTTTTGCTCTTTTCAGTTTGACTCGGTTATTTATTGTAATTCCTATTTTTTGGTAAGTGTTTTTTGGTCTGTTCAGTACTTCATAAAAATATATATCCCCTTAAGGATTAGAATCAACATGTCTGGTTTAAATTACTTCAAAACTCATCTTTCAAATTTCGTACTTACAGCTTTCCTCTGTAGTATCTTCTTTGATATTTCTTTGTGTTTGACATAAATTCGCAGAGGTTGGAGCAAATTTTGATTTGTAGATTTGTTTCTTTTTGTCATAAATTCTCCAGAATCATAGGTTTCTGTTTTTTGTTTTCTTGAATTTGTGTTCGCAGAGTTTTGGAGCAAGTGTTGATTTTTAACAAAATTTTTAACTTCCAAGAAGCTAATTGAACCATGTAAATCATATTGGATAACTTCCCGTTTATTTTTCATTCTTGTAGCTGCATAATTAGCGCCCAGATCTGCCAGCTCATTGGCCCGAATTTTTATGTGCCCTGGTACCCACAAAATCCTTAAGATTTTATACTGTTTTGAGGCTCTAATAACTGTGTCTTGAAGTCGCCGTACCAGTCCCTGTTTCTTGGGAGCTTTTATGCTTACTATAGAATCTAAACAGCTGAGACAATCGGTACAAATAACCACCGAGTCTTGAGATCGCCAATACTGGTTTAAAATTACCTCCAAGGCTCTTGACAGTCCTTCGTGGTCAGCTTGAGTACAATTTTCACTTTCAGTTCTTATACATATAATTAACTATAATTAAGTTGAGTATGCAATTTAGTATATGCAAGAGTTCGTTCTTTATTATATTTTTTTGAAGAACTTATTTTGTGCAATTTTTTTTTATTAATCAGTATAAATAACTACCAAGTCTTGAGATTACCAATACTGGTTTAAGATTACCTCCAAGGCTCCTAATAGGCTTCATATTCAGCTTGAGTTGAATTTGCACTTTCAGTTCTTATACATAAAACTTGATGAAACTTATATATTTAAAATCAGCATACAAATTCGATTCTTTTGATGTGTCTATTGATACTAAAATTCCGTTTTTTTTAGTTTCGGTCGTCTATTCAGACGAGTCGCTCTTACTATACAGTTCGTTTTCCACGAACTGTTTGATATGGGCTACAGTCCGTTCCTTAATGTAAATTTAAAAAAACTGCATTTTAGGTGTCTTCATATTTTCAAAGAAATTTGATTTTTTTAAGCAATCATAACCATATATAAAGTAATAAATGACGTGACATAATATCTAACACCAATTGTGTACTAATAACCATACATGACGTAATGAATGACATTACGTAAAAATTGAAAAATCAATTTTTATTTTAGTTTTAGTTCAGCCATTCCAACTTCCAATCGAATGAGCCCTTATCGAAGTTTCTACGACAACCTCCTTCAGTGCGAAGTGCCCTTGTATGGAAAAATACATAATACATTTGTGCCAACATCGTTCTTTACTTAGGTAGCGCGATTGCCCTGCCTATGATTAGGGGGTTGTTTCCCCCTTTTTTCGAAAATAAGCAAATTTTCTCAGGCTCGTAACTTTTGATGGGTAACATTAAACTTAATGAAACATAATTATTTAAAATCAGCGCAAAAATCCGATTCTTTTGATGTACCTATTGGCATCAAAATCCGTTTTTAAAGTTTCGGTTACTATTGAGACGAGTCGCTCTGACTACAGTTCGTTACCATGAACTGATGGCTATTTTTAGGAGTTATGGGTTGTTATATTTCTTAACATTGGGCGTACTCGTCTCTTACTAGGTTTCTAGCTACCACTGCAACCCGGATGCTATATGATTACAAACACGAAAAAGCCTACGGCTTTTTCATCTTTGAAATAGTAAGAGCCAAACCTCAAACAATCAAGTAGCCAGCTAAGTCCAATGTATGTAATGGGTTGTCATTCCAATGATCGTCTTTTAATGTAAAAAGGTAGGAATCAGCTTTTTATCGCGAGTTGCAGCTTGGTTAAACCATCTGCACATATCTATTACGTTCTCATCCTCCTTCTTACTATGCTTAATCAGCCGGGTCTCGATTTTTAGCTCCTTATGCAGTACAGCTTTAGCTTCAATAATTTGCTCAAGAGTGAAAAAACTCAGGGCAGTTGCCGTGATCACCTCTATTTTCAGTCCATCATTCATGACACGTGTTAAAAAGTTCAGTACCGGATTGATAATAAGCTTTTCATCTTTATCGCTTTTCTCCGACATTGCAATCGGATGCCAAAGAATAGTCCAAAAATCAGTCCGTGGGCGTGCCAATAAGCGAAGGAACCGTAGTTTCTTGCTACCTGATCCCCGCAGTTTAAGGGAGTCACACTCCCGGCAGGTACAACGGCCCTTGCGACAAGAAACTCCCTCTTCTGCTCGCTTATTGGTAAAATTTAATTATAGATGATACTATAGATGGCGCGCCAATTTACTCAAGAAAAAGATGGCGCTGGTAAGAAGGCCTAAAGAAAAAGCCTTATTACAATTGTTCAAGTTTTTACAAACACTACTTAGCAGATAATCTATCATTAGAGGGTAAACAAAAATAGGAAGTAAACTTCAAAATAATTTAGACACTTTTTCCAGATAACAACAAGGAAGCAAACTCATCCATAATAGCATTGAAATACTGATAGATGGCACTGTTTTTTTTTTTTTTTTTTTTTTTTTTTTTTTTTTTTTTTTTATATTCCAAATGCTTATAATTTTCCTTATTCAGATCTCACAAAAATGTTAAACCTCAAAGTGTCGAAACATTTGGTCACACCTCTAGTAATTCCTCATCCAGGCATTACATTCTGTTCACAGGTTTCAAGCCTAGGATATCAAAACACTTTGCCAAAATATTGGCTGTCACTTCACATAGCAGCATTCTATCTATGTTGACCTTGATCACCTCCCCTGTTTGTCTGTCCTTTTCAACGCAGTAGCAAGAATCATAAAACTCAGAGAAAACAGTTGAAATATTATAGAGATATTCACAGAGTGGGTGCAAAAGGAGATCCTCTGTTATCTTCTGAATTACGTCATAAAACTTCAAAATTTCCTTAGCCAATTTGATTTCTTTTGGATGTTCTATTTTTATACCCTCATTTTTAGCATAGTTGAGCAATTGATTTGGCTCAACATTGGCAAGTCTAGTAATACTTCGAATTCGAGTGTACATGTACAACATATAAACAGCGGTGTTACCCTTATCTTCAAGCATCTTGTCAAATGAAAAAATATAATCTCCCTTCCTATTGTTTGACAAATCCGCGTATTTAATGCAACCATAGGCAACCGACATCTTGGCTTCTTCTAATTCTTCCGGAGACAAAACACTGTCACGGTTCTTCTCAATAAGCCTATCACTTGATCTTTTTATGCCTTCGTCTAGGAGGTCCACAAGTCGAATCGTGTCATCTGATCTTGTTTTTAGTCTTTTCTTGTTTTCCCCGCGCACAACCCCAAAACCAACATGATCAATGCGCACGCGATTTTTGTCAATATAATCAGCACGTTCCATACAATCAAACAAAGATTCAAAATGAGAGCTTTGTCCAAGGTCGGTGACATAGATGATCCAGTCTGCTTTTTCAACTTGCAGTCGGTGGCACAAAGCGGCAATATCAGACGTGTCATAGGTGTAACCACCATCGGATTTAACCACAGTAAGAGGCTTTAAACCTCCTTTGAGTGGGTACATCATATATCTTCCTTGTTCATGTAATAGTAGGTTTCTCTGCTTCAGATCGTCAACTATTTTTTTCATAGAATCCTGGTAGAAAGACTCACCACGTTCAGTAATTTTAATATCAAGGCGATCATATATCTTTTGAAATTCTTTCCTAGAGGTATCACAGATAAGTTGCCACCGTTTAGTTTGGTCTGGGTCATGGGCCTGTAATTCTACTACAGCAGCATAGGCTCTTTTCTTGAATTCACCATCTTCATCAAAACGTTTCTTCGATTCCTTATAAAACGCTTGCAAATCCCCAATAGGCAGCGGATTTTTCAGATAGTCAGGATACTTGTCATTTAAATGTGCAAGCAGCATCCCAAATTGAGTGCCCCAATCTCCAACGTGATTTAATCTTACAACATCATGGCCGAGATATTCCAACAACCTTGCTAAACTATCTCCAATGATGGTGGATCTCAAGTGGCCTACGTGCAACTCCTTTGCAATATTGGGGGAGGAAGTCAATAACGACCTTTTTCTTGTCAACGTTCGGTGGACTGACACCCTCCAAACACATATTCGCAATTTGACGGACCACAAACTTTTGAGAAAGGGTGATGTTGATGAAACCAGGGCCAGCAATAGACAGTGACTCAATAATTTTATTGGCAGGGATATGTTCGATTAGTGATTTAGCCACTTCAACTGGGGATACCTTGGTGCCGGATTCTTTGAGTATCTTTGAAAGTCCCATAGCAGAATTGCATTGATAGTCACCGAATTTAGGTTGAGAAGATATCACCACCTCGATATTCAAATCGTTCGATACTGGATAGGACTTCATAAGAGATTTCTTGAAAATTTTCTTTAGCTCTCCAGTGATCGAAAATTGCCCTTCTCCAGTTTCCGTCAGCGCTCTTTTCATGATGTTTATTCTGTACTTCAATTTGTCATTCTCAACTTTAAATTTTTCAATTTCTTCTAAGTCATTTGTAGGTTTTACTGTTGTAGTCTGCTTTCGGAGCTCTTCAATCTTTGACATCAGTTGTTTAATCTCATTTTCCGCAGATTCAGCTCTTATCTCAAATATTTTTGCAGTTTATAACTTTAGCGATTCTGAACTGAAAATGACAATAAAATAAAAATTGATTTTTTCAATTTTTACGTCATGTCGCTCATTACGTCATATATGGTTATTAGTAAAAAATCGGTAGAATATTCGTTCTTTATTATAAAAACTTCAAAAACGCATTAAAAACTTGTTCATATTCATTTGTGTACATTTTGTTTATATTCAATTTTGTTATGTTCATTTTATATTCGTTATTATGAGTCGGACAAACATCTCGGGGAGGGGGTTTCAAACCCATTAAACCCTCTGGATACGTCCTTGAATGTTAATTTTATATTTATTAGTATTGGACGTGATCGTTTCTTACTAGGTTGCTAGCTACCGCTGCAACCCAGACTATGGGCGAGAGATCGTACTTTACTGTTGATTAAACTTTTCAGTTAGAAAAGCCTGAAGTTCATTCTTTATTATAAAATAAATTACAAAGAGGAAAAAGCCTACGGCTTTTTCTTCTTTGGAATAGTAAGAGACGATCATCAAATAATCAGGCAGCTAACTAGGCTTATAATCTGTTCTCTAACATAAACTTCATTAATCGGATATTTTAATATATCCTATATGGTTTAGATGTTGAGATAGCTTTCACCCGGCTGGCTTGAGTTCAATTTCCGTATGAGAAATTTTCACTTATGATGATTTCTTATGAACATAATTAAAGTTTCTTAATGTAATAAAAATAATTTGTTTTAATTGCAAAAGGTTTTTACCCCATTAATTTCCTTTAAAATAAGCCATTGAACAACTCTCTACGATGTTCCAGTGCCATGCTATCTGTTGAATTACTAACCTATACTATAATTTAGTGGCGTATAAAATTTAGTATAGGCAAGAGGTCGTTCTTTATTATAACTAAATTAAGACAGTAAATTAATGTTTTAATTTAGTTCAATGCTCGCCTCAAAATTCCATGAGAGACTCATCTTAATGCCCTTTTATTTTGGGAAAGTAGAAGTCAGACATGCATACCTTTTCTCCATATCCTTATCTTTTTACCTTTTTCAACATATGCTACTTTTTTTACATTTTTCAAGATATACTATGTGTAAGCAATGGATAAATTCCCTAACTTATAGCTCTGGTCCTGAGGCCTCGGGGGGGGGGAGGTTGAAATCCCCAAAAACTCAATTACTGAGCCTTTCAACATGCTGTAAAATATACGTCTCAAAACTTTGCTGGATGTTTGTTTTGGGAAATGATAGGGGGGAAGGGGCTGGTTGGTCTCAATCAGATGCGTTTTGGGAAAAGCGGGGTATTTGGGGGGGGGGGGGCTAGTTGCCCACATGACGTTTGGGGGGGGTAGATATTATCTGATCACTTTCACTCTTAAAAAAGGCACTAGAACTTCTGATTACCAATCGAATGAGCCCCTATGAAGTATTTACGACCATCCTTACTATAAAATCCTTATATGCCTCCAGGGCATCCCCCTTCCCATGAGGGATGTGAGGGGTTGGGCTTGTCATCTTCAAAGAAATAATTTCCAGACCCTTTTACTACACAAAACGAAATTGCTATCTTAAGATTTTGATCGGAGGAAATCGGGGAAGTGGTGGGTGTGGTTGCTCTCAAATTCCTTTTGACTCTTAAAAAGGGCAATATAACTTCCAATTTCAAACTAAACAAGCCCCATCTGAAGTTTATACGATTACCCGTTCCATTAAATCCTAATTTACCCCCAGTCCATAAGTTACAATCCTTGCCCCTGGGCTCTGGGGGAATATGCCAACCCAGGAGGCATTGCTATATGTTCTCCAGACTATTTTTAACAAAATGGCTATCTCACAGTAGTGTGTTTCACCCCATAATTGTTTGCCTTATTGCATTTGTTCTCACGGTGTAAGGCTCAAAGGCTTTTTTGTCCTCAACGTACAAGTTGTTACACTGGATCAGAGCCTTATAAAAGTTTACAAAGTGAGTTAATAATACCTGGGGAAAATGAAGCCATTTCCAGAGGTTCTTCGAAAGTCTTGTTTTACTGAGTATAGCACCTTATCTTGGTAATTTTTTTTCTTCGTCTGGTGCTTTGGCAATGATGTTCTAGTTGGAATGATGTTTTGGGTTTGGTAAGCATATTCTGTTTTTTCATACGACTTGGGTAATTCTGTCGAGCAATTCAAAAAAATATTCTCTGTGGGAGGAGCAGAGGTAAGAGAACTTGTGTTTTATTTTCGTGGGAAGAGGGGGTTCTTTTTCCATTTCCTCATACTAAAGGCCGTGTGTAACCCTTTTTTTTTATATATATCTTTGGTTAGTGTGCTAAAAACTGTGAAAACAGATACTGTGACATCTAGATCTTTGGAAGTGGTAAGGAAGCCTTGAACATATTGAGATGGAGGAGGAGCGTGTACAGTTGAGCAGACCTTATGCGGTTTGGTGCTGCATAGAGTTAGCAGTAGTAGTATATTTTAACCAGCTCAATCTTTTTATTTAGTTGATTTACATTGAAAAGTTACTGCTTTTTTGTTTCTTGTATGAATTCTAGATCTGTTTTTTGTGCAATTGGAAGAATTCTTCTGCTGTCAAATTTATCTAGAAATGCTCAAACATCTACAAAAGCAACAAATCAAAGAGCAAAATAAAAAGCAAAGAATGATATTGGAATTTATAACGGGCAGCAATAAGACATATAACAAGACAAATTTAAGACGAAGACGAATTACTATGAATGAACAAAACTCACACAAATTAACACAAGCAATCAGACCCAACTTGAAAACGAGTTGAAACTACAATAAAAACAATTGAGTCTTTTATACTCACAAACAGCTAATGTGTCTTTTACGCTTGGACTCGGTCCTCACAGGGGAGCGATCGGGGACCGGTCCTCAACATTCGCAGGAAGACCGATTAATTTAAATACGTGTGCTCCACAGCGGATGCTCTTGACATTTTCTATCTCTACTGCAAGATGAAATACTGGGTGTGACATGGCCAGAAGAAACACATTTAGCGTTTCTTCTACAGAGTAAGCAACAAACCTTATGAAAGGACGCACATCACCCTGATGAGCAATTTCTAGAGCTTGGAAATACGAACTCTTTTCTTTCTATATCGATAATTACGAGAGGAAATTTAGCTCGCATTATCATTAGATTCATTAGAAGTCTGGAAGTTCTTCCATTGCCATCAGTAAATGGGTGAATTGATACCAGCTTAAAATGAGCAAGTGCAGCGTATTTAATCGGATGTAAGCTTCTCGCGTCAGTTGAGTTGAGCCAGTTGATAAATTCAGTCATGAGAAACCTTACTTCTTGTGGAGGTGGAGGCTTATGACCGTTAACAGACACCTTGGTATGACGGTAAACCCCTCTTTCACTGGAGTCTACCAGACACAGCACATAACTATGTATTTGTAATATGTCCTCCTCTGATATATCGCCTGGTTTGTTAAGCAGAGCACTCGAGAGATATTTTAAAGCGTTATCAATTCCTAGAATCTCATTGTATTCAATTAAGCTTTTATCGGGCATAGGGTTTCGACTTTCAAATACCAAACGTATCTGTGCTAAAGTCATAGTATTACCTTCAATCCCGGCTGTATGTTAAACATAGCGATACTTAATGTCATTTGAAACTTCTTTAAAAACTGCTTCATCGGGAAACGTCACAATTTCATCTTTCTTTCCTGCAATATTCTGTAGCAAACACTCATCAAGTTTGTTTACTAAAGGCAGCGTTCTCTTGTGATTCTCTAAAGCTCGGGAATGGCAAGGAGATATACTTAGGGCTGTTTGGTAATAAAAATCTGCTATGTCTTGTTCTTTCCAGATATTCACCATAAGAGTTCAAAATATCTGGAAGGCCAGGTGCTAAATCTAAAGCACGCTGGACCCGGATGCAACCCAGATCTTACTATAAAGTTCGATACCATGAACTGTTTGATTACAAACAGGAAAAAGCCCTTGGCTTTTTCTTAATTGGAATAGTAAGAGACGACCTGGCTACAACCAACGATTATGACATCATTGATCAATCTGTACCAGGACTATAATTAAGTAGACCCATCCTTCATATTAGTCTAATGGAGTGCTTTGTAGTTCAATTACTATAGGCTATAGTTCGTTCTTTACTATAATGATATTTTCCATATGTTCCGGTCTTTTAGGGTAGACATCAATAACCCAGTGGGCAATGTACAAATCACTACTCTGTGGATCGTTTTTAGCAAGCTTTTCAAGCTCCTCATACCTTTTCAGTGTCCTCTTCACCTCGCTCTTTTTCGCAAGGTCAATATATCTAAATTGCCTAGAAACTTACATATTCTGCATTTACGACGAACCCTATTGATCCTTTTATGTACTTGTAGCTACCCCTGGCGCCACTGTATTTACTGTAACTACCCCTAGAGCCACCATATATCAGTTACTATGGGCGAGAGATCGTTCTTTACTGTAACTTTTCTTGATTTTCAAGCCAATATATTTCCCTTGCTGTTCAAGCCAAGGGACAGAAATTTTACTATGCAGGGGTTTCGGACAAGGCGGTTTTAATGGTGTACTTTTTGTTTTGATCTGACTCTTTTTTTAAGAACTATGGGTTTTTATATTTCTTAACATTGGACGTGATCGTCTCTTACTAGGTTGCTAGCTACCGCTGCAACCCAGATTTTGATCTGACTCTATTTTTAAGAGTTTTGGGTTTTTATATTTCTTAGCATTGGACTGATCATCTATTACTAGGTTGCTAGCTACTGCTGCAACCCAAATTCACATATATATTTATTTATGAGAGGCAGCCTGGCCGAGTGGTCCAAGGCACTGGTGTTAGCCACCAGTCTCTTCAGAGGCGTGGGTTCAATTCTTACCGCTGGTATACGATTATGTTTGAAAGACTGCAGTGTGAAAAGACATCAAAATGCAGTTTTTGGTGGAAAAATTTATTCTCTTTTAGAAATAATTTATTTTAGTTACTATAGATTTTTAACCCAATTAATTTCCTTTAAAATGAGCTATTGAACAACCCTCTACGATGTTCCAGTGCCAAGCTATCTCTGGATACAAAAAAGAAAAAAAAAGAAAAAGAAAAAAAATATCCCGTTTAGGCAGAATGTTGTAGTAGCTGCCACTTTTCTTGATTTTCAAGCCAATATATTTCCCTTGCTGTTCAAGCCAAGGGACAGAAATTTTACTATGCAGGGGTTTCGAACCAGGCGGTTCTAATGGTGTACTTTTTGTTTTGATCTGACTCTTTTTTTAAGAACTATGGGTTTTTATATTTCTTAACATTGGACGTGATCGTCTCTTACTAGGTTGCTAGCTACCGCTGCAACCCGGACTTAGCATTGGACTGATCGTCTCTTACTAGATTGCTAGCTACTGCTGCAACCCGGATACACCTGGAACCACCATATATCAGTTAGTATGGGAGAGAGATCGTTCTTTACTGTAAATTCGATTCCCGGTGTGGGAAAATTTTTAACTCTATAATCTTCGAACATTCGAACCTTTTATAATCTATAATGATGTATAATATAAATACTGTAATCTTAACTATAGTGAAGTTGCGTATGCAAGTTAGTATAGGGAAGAGTTCGATCTTTATTATAATAACATTGGACGTGATCGTCTCTTACTAGGTTGCTAGCTACCGCTGCAACCCGGATTAAGTGGCCTATAAAATTTAGTATAGGCAAGAAGTCGTTCTTTATTATAATTTTTTAGGAACTATGGGTTTTTATATTTCTTAACATTGGACGTGATCGTCTCTTACTAGGTTGCTAGCTACCGCTGCAACCCGGATTAAGTGGCCTATAAAATTTAGTATAGGCAAGAAGTCGTTCTTTATTATAATTAAGTTGCCTAAGCAAGCTAGTATAGGCAAGAGTTCGTTCTTTATTGTAACAAGCTATCTCTGGATACAAAAAAAGAAAAAAAAAGAAAAAAATATCCCGTTTAGGCAGAATGTTGTAGTAGCTGCCACTTTTCTTGATTTTCAAGCCAATATATTTCCCTTGCTGTTCAAGCCAAGGGACAGAAATTTTACTATGCAGGGGTTTCGGACAAGGCGGTTCTAATGGTGTACTTTTTGTTTTGATCTGACTCTTTTTTTAAGAACTATGGGTTTTTATATTTCTTAACATTGGACGTGATCGTCTCTTACTAGGTTGCTAGCTACCGCTGCAACCCGGATACAGTATCGATCCTTTATGTAATTTTCTTGATTTTCAAGCCAATATATTTTCTTTGTTATAGAGGTTTCAGACAAGGCGGTTCTAATGGTGTACTTTTTGTTTTGACCTGACTTTTTTTTTAGGAGTTGGGGGGTTTTATATTTCTTAACATTGGAGGTGATCGTCTCTTACTAGGTTGCTAGCTACCGCTGCAACCCGGATAAAGAACGAACTCCAGCTTATAGTAACCCTTTTAAAAACAAATATAAATTGTAACTGCCAACTGAGGAAGAATCCTAATTTTAAGCTGATTTAGGAATGTGTAACTTTATAAATAAGTTTTTGTGTTTTTGTCCGAAATAAAGTAAATCTAGTGACGTCTGTGATATATATAACCTAGTTACAAACAGGAAAAATCCTACGGATTTTTCTTCTTTGAAATAGTAAAAGACGAACCTCAAACAATCAAGTATCTAACTAAGTCCAATGTTTCCAATGGTTTGTTATTCTAGTGATCGTATTTTATTGTAATAATTGACAAATAATATTTATGATGAACTATATCGGTCCTTTATATAACTATCTGTTGAATTACTAACATATACTATAATTAAGTGGCGTATAAAATTTAGTATAGGTAAGAGGTCGTTCTTTATTATAATTTAAAATGAGCCATTGAACAACTCTCAACTATGTTCCAGTGCCAAGCTATCTGTGGAAAAGAAAAAAAAAAGAAAAAAAAAAAAATATCCCGTTTGGGGAGAATAACGTGGTTAAAGTCAATTTTCTTGATTTTCAAGCCAATATATTTCCCTTGCTGTTCAAGCCAAGGGACAGAAAGTTTCCTATACAGGGGTTTAGGACAAGGCGGTTCTAATGGTGTACTTTTTGTTTTGATCTGACTCCTTTGTTAGGAACTATGGGTTTTTATATTTCTTAACATTGGACGTGATCGTCTCTTACTAGGTTTCTAGCTACCGCTGCAACCCGGATAACCTATACTATAATTAAGTGTCGTACAAAATTTAGTATAGGCAAAAGGTCGTTCTTTATTATACCCGAGTTCGATTCCCGGTAAGAGATATTTTTTACCTCTGATGATTTCTTAAGGAAAATTTACCATCTATATAACGATTCCTTAGAATACTTCAGTTACTATGGACTACAGTTCGTTCTTTATTGTATTCGAAAAAAGAGAGAAAGACCCCCTAAAAGTTATAGAACCTTAATGAAAATCACACCATCATATTCAGCGTATCAGAGAACCCTACTGTAGAGGTTTCAAGCTCCTATCTACAAAAATGTGGAATTTTCCATTTTTTGCCGGAAGAAAGATCACGGATGCGTGTTTATTTGTTTATGGTTTGGAGAAAAAAATCAGCCCTTCCCCCTTTTTTTCGAAAATCAGCCAAATGTTCTCAGGCACGTAACTTTTGATGGGTAAGATTAAACTTAATGAAACTTATATATTTGAAATCAGAATTAAAATCTGATTCTTTTGATGCCTATCTATTTATCCGTATATACACAGATTTGTGGAAAAATCAAATCAATGAATACCTTACTACAGCACAATGGATGAAAGTGTGCCTCATGATTCGAGGTTTGCGGGTTCAAATCCGCCTGTAGTAAGGGATCAATATCGAATAAAGGAATGATTCCTTAATATATGTCGTCTTCCAATTTTTTGTTCAAAATCATGTTAATACAATCAACATATCGCCAAATGCTGTGTTCTTGGTTGATGTGGTGCTTAAATTCTGTTTTACCGTAGCTTGCTTTCTCCAAACCACAAATAAAGCAAGGAGAGATTGTTTTTGTCTCTTGATTTTTTCCTACACTCACGCAATCTGATAGCCCTCCATACACGGTGGAGCCAATTACAATGAAGCTTAACTTAGTGGTGAAAAATCTCAGACTTACGTCAAATGCTACACGCCAGTAGTATTTGGGATTATTTTTACTAATAGGTATTAAAATGCACAAGGATCCATCTCCATTTCCAAGGAGCTGAAGAAATAGCCCAATGAAACAATCAGGAATTGAATCGCACGAACATACCCAACTTTGGGCATCTGCCTCTTGGTATACCTCTCTTTGGAAATTTTCGATACGGCTCAATAGTAATCGAAACTTTTAAAAACGAAATTTTGATGTCAATAAATGTATCAAAAGAATGTGTTTATAATGCTGATCCTAAATATATTTTTCTTCTTTGAAATAGTAAGAGACTAGCCTCAAAAAATCAAGTAGCTAACTAAATCAAATGTATGTATTGGGTTTTTATTCCAATGACCGTCTTTTAGTGGAAAATTTTAATATATTGACCTTAAATATAATAACTGTACTAGCCTATACTATAGTTAAGTGGCCTATAAAATTTAGTATAGGCAAGAAGTCGTTCTTTATTATACTATACTATAATTAAGTGGCGTATAAAATTTAGTATAGGCAAGAGGTCGTTCTTTATTATAAAATTTTTTTGACAAAATTGATTCTACTTTAAAAAGTATTTTATTTTTAAATACAAAAGTAACTAGATGTTGCAATTTCCTTTAAAATGAGCTATTATACAGCTCTCTATGATTTTCCAGTGCCCAGCTAGCTGAGCAGAAAGAAAAAGCGGAAAGAAAAAAATATCCCGTTTGTGGAGAATAACGTGGTTAAAGTCAATTTTCTTGATTTTCAAGCCAATATATTTCCCTTGCTGTTCAAGCCAAGGGACAGAAAGTTTCCTATACAGGGGTTTCGGACAAGGCGGTTCTAATGGTGTACTTTTTGTTTTGATCTGACTCCTTTTTTAGGAGCTATGGGTTTTTATATTTCTTAACATTGGAGGTGATCGTCTCTTACTAGGTTGCTAGCTACCGCTGCAACCCGGATCAAGTAGCTAACTAAGTCCAATGTATGCAATGGTTTGTTATTGTAATGATCTTCTTTTAATGTAATTTCGTAAGAAAAATGATACTATTTAAAAATAATTTGTTTTATAACTACAAAAAGTTTTTAACCCCATTAATTTGCTTTAAAATGAACCATTAAACAACTCTCTACGATGTTCCAGTGCCAAGCTATCTGTGGAATTACTAATTAATACTCTGAAATTATTGCTAGAATTACGTGGCGTATAAAATTTAGTATAGGCAAGAGGTCGTTCTTTATTATATCCTTTAAAATGAGCCATTGAACAACTATCTACGATGTTCCAGTGCCAAGCTATCTCTGGAAACAAAAGAAAAAAAAATATCCCGTTTAGGCAGAATATTGTAGTAGCTGCCACTTTTCTTGATTTTCAAGCCAATATATCTCCCTTGCTGTTCAAGCCAAGGGACAGAAAGTTTCTTATACAGGGGTTTCGGACAAGGCGGTTCTAATGGTGTACTTTTTGTTTTGATCTGACTCCTCTGTTAGGAACTATGGGTTTTTATATTTCTTAACATTGGACGTGATCGTCTCTTACTAGGTTGGTAGCTACCGCTGCAACCCGGACTACCGCTACAACCCGGATCAAACAATCAAGTAGATAACTAAATCGAATATATACAATGATTTGTTATTCCAATGATCGTCTTTTATTGTAACGTATAAAATTTAGTATAGGCAAGAAGTCGTTCTTTATTATAATAAAAAAAAATTAGTTAAAAAAAAATTAAGTACAAATAGCACTAGATCTAGAGATTTCCTTTAAAATGAGCCATTGAAAAACTCTACGATGTTCCAGTGCCAAGATATCTGTGGAAAAGAAGAAAGAAAGAAAAAAATATCCCGTTTGTGGAGAATAACGTGGTTGAAGTCAATTTTCTTGATTTTCAAGCCAATATATTTTCTTTGTTATTCAAGCCAAAGGGCGGTAAATTTCCTTTGTAGGGGTTTTGGACAAGGTGGTTCTAATGGTGTACTTTTTGCTTTGATCTGACTCTTTTTTAGGAGTTAGGGGTTTTTACATTTCTGAACATTGGACGTGATTGTCTCTTACTAGGTTGCTAGCTACCGCTGTAACCCGGATCGACCAAAATTTCGTTTTTTACTATACAACTTTACTAACCTGTACTATAGTTAAGTGGCCTATAAAATTTAGTATAGGCA